>NC_056727.1:517570499-517865499 GCF_019279795.1 Protopterus annectens | reverse complement strand
TTATGGACCACACATGATAGACTGGCATTCTGTTTAGTTTACGGGTAAAGCCTGCAGAGATGATTGGAAGTCTTCAACAAGTGTAATGAGCTTCTTAAAATAACGTAATCCTGTCCTTTATTACAAATACTGTCATATGCATTTCAATACCCAAGGCTTATACAGTAACTAGTTATGTAAGTATTCTTTGCATGGCAACAACAGAAAGGCTTTCAATGTTGGCAGTTCTTTAACAATATGCTTATTAAAGTTTACTTGCATCTTAAGATCTCAGACAAGCTTACCTGATGGTCATTAAAGCATTGCTACTTAAACACAGAGCAACAGGCACTTTCTGAGTAATAAGCATAAATCAACAGCACAAAAATATGACAGGAACCAGACCATTCTGCAAAATCAAGGACAGATGAAAAGCCACTGTAGTACTTGTGTCTACCTTGGATGGGGGGATACTCTGCACATTTACACTGCATAACTGCTCCTTACCTTGCTTGGACACATCCAGAGTCACTACATGGGGGAGTGGGATGCAACAAGTATGTCACAATTTGAAATGTCTCTGGCTGACTTTGATGGCCCTGACACATTTGTCATACCTCTCAACCTCAGAGCAAGAAATCTGGACAAAGCCATACATATTAGTGGGACAAAAGCCCAAAAATAAGGACAATTATTTAAATATTGCTCTTATAAACTTAAAAAGATAATATAATAGTAGGTCTTGCATTAGTATGAATTTTCTGAAGGGTATGAAATCTGAAACTCAAATGTCTGTCATTATTTTCTAACTTCAGTCTTTAATGATTTGCCACTAATTTGCCAAAAAAAACACAATTTTATGAAAATGGACTGAAAATGTGAGGCAAAAATATAAAATAGCCACACAATACAGCTGGGAACCTGTAAAAGAAGGGACACTTTTTTAATATTAGCACTGCTAACTTGAGCAGCTGACAAAATAAAAGAATCTACATGCATTTCTGAACTAAAAATAATCTATAACTCTGATTATTACAGTTATTTCTTAATTGTAAACCCTCCAAGTTTTCTTCCAAAATTGCTATTTTGCAGCGGAATTATTAGGGGAAGAGCAACATTTTGAGCCAAAATCGGGGACAGTTGAGAGGTTTTGCTATGCCTAATTCTATAAAGCAATTTATTTGCATGTACCTCTCAAACTGTTAATGCAATAAATCTGGATAAGGCCAAATATATTGGAGGAACATATAAACAGTACTAAAAATTGCTCTTGTATAAACTGAGACAGTTGATAGAATAACAGGTCTTATTTTGGCATGCATTTTTCTGAAGGTTATGAAGTATGCAACTCAGTGTCTGTCATTATTTAGTGACTCAATTCTTAAATGATTTGCCAGAAAACCACAAATTTTATGAGGAACAAACCAAAAATAAAAAGCAAAAATCTATTCATTCTGTGAAAATCTGGACAGTTAGGAGGTATAGTTCAGCCGGGGCTGTCTTTCAGTTTGCTGCCCTTCCCCCTCACAAAATCATGGTCGAATGGAGCACCCCCCCTGCAGTCATTCCAATGAACCATTACTTGGCTATTTTACCCCATTTACCATAAACACTAATGTGCATACTGCTTTATTTCTATGATGATTTGGACTTCATTTGAAAGTTTTATTTTGCATTTTACAGCACAAACACTAAGACATCTGCTAAATAAAGCAATGCAGTCCCACAATGAAAACAGACTTAGTATTAACACTTCTCTGCCCTTGAAACTCACATTCATTGAAACAGCATTGAAACCCACATTCAAAGAAAATACATTTTGCCACTGGCAGATAAAGATTAAATTTGGGCTGTTTTCAAATCCTAGGCCCCTTGCACATGAAACATACATGTGCTCTTTGATACACCTTCCTGATTCTAATAAATTATATTCCTTGTTCAATACAGTACAGTTGTTAGAGGGCGTTTTAAATGTATTGTTTTGAACATTTTTCCAGTAAACAATGAAACAAAACGCATGCACCAATAATGACAAAACTGCCCAATTCAGAACATTTTTCCAGTAAACAATGAAACAAAATGCATGCACCAATAATGACACAACTGCCCAGTTCAGAACATTTCCATCATAAAAGTCTACTCAAACTTCTATAGTCCATTATCAGTAAATATGCACAATCTCTGAAGAAGTAAAAGTCATCTAAACAATTCCACATTAAAGAAATCTGTAACTAATGAAGAGGTTGCTGCTAGCAAACACCTTTATATTTCATGGTTTCATTGAAAAATAAAGTGTCTTTTGCCCCTGAGGAATAAATTGCCTATTTTACATTAAAAAATGATAAGTTTGTAATATTGCAATAGGGAATGGATGGCAAACTGATAACAGGTTCATAGTTAGTATCTTCGCCAAAGAGGACATTCTCAGTACGGCAGCATCCACCCCTTGTGGGAGTAGAACCCACAGCCTTCTGCATCAAAAGCAAGTACACAGCCTGTTGTGCTATTAATAATGCAAGCAGACTCAGCATAAGCAGCACTAAACTTCTCTTCCCCTGTAGTTCTCAGCTCCTTGTAAAATCTACTCAATACTCAACTGCATCTCAACTTCGCAGCACAAGAAATCTGGAAAAAGCCAACATTTATTGGGGGGGGGGGTCAAAAGCCCAAAAACCAGGGACACATTAAACATTGCTTGTATAATCTTGGAAAGTTGCTAAAATAAAATGCTGTGTTACCACCATACATTTTACTGCCAAGGTCCCTGTGCAAAACAATCAGAGCAACATACCACTATGCCAGATCAGCTGCTTTGTGAAAGAGAGGAAGACTGAAACTTAAATGGCTATTATTTAGTGAATTCAATTCTCACCATAGCTGTCAACCTCTTAGCACAAAACACCTGGACAAACCCAGTAATGAGGGAATACAGCCCTCAAACATATTCAGTGAATTCAGTTCTTGCTATAGCTGTCAATCTTAGCACATATAACCTGGATAAAGCCAATAATGGGGGAATACAGTCCCAAAAATAGAGACAAATTTCAAATATTCATCTTATAAACTTAGAAAATTGCTAGAATAAAATGTTTTGTGTTACTATGT
Source organism: Protopterus annectens (assembly GCF_019279795.1). Lineage (NCBI taxonomy): Eukaryota > Metazoa > Chordata > Ceratodontiformes > Protopteridae > Protopterus > Protopterus annectens. Next base: position 517,862,415 of record NC_056727.1, on the reverse strand, counting down.
ATTTTCTGAAGAATATGAAGTATGAAATTCAAATGCCTGTCAATTTTACTTATTTAACATTTGTTAACCAGGAAAGTCTGATGGAACAAAAACGATTTTCAGCAGAGGCCCAGGGAGAAATACTGCAGACACATGTCTTTGTAAAATGGCAGGACACCAGAGCAAACCCACAGAGGAGATGCAGACTCTACACAGAAGGCACCCCAGCAAGAATTAAACAAGAGAACCTGCAGCTGTGAGGCAACAATGCTACCACTGCACCATCAAATATTTAAGGAATTAAACATTCAGAAACCTGAAGTATGAAATTAAAATTCCTCTCAATTTTATTTAACATTTGTTAACCAGGACAGTCTGACTTGGAACAAAAAACTATTTTCAGCAGAGGCCCAGGAAGAAATGATGCAGACACATGTCTTTGTATCATGGGATGACACAACAGCAAACCCACACAAACAGAGGGAGAAGATGCAAACCCCACACAGAAGGCACCACAGCCAAGAATCAAACCTGAGAACCTGTAGCTGTAAGGCAACAATGCTACCACTGCACCATCAAATATCTAAGTATTGAAATATTTAGAAACCACAGATATTATGAGAAACAGAACAGATCAAATATGAGGCAAAAATCTGCAAATGTTTTACAAATAGTGGTGGGTAGGGAATTCAGGCCCTTACCACCTGCATACAAGGTAGAAGGTTCAAGTCTGCGGTATTCCCTACCACACCACCATGAGTTTGCTCTAGCCACCAGTATATAGCAACTGGGGCATTACACACACCCACACACACAAACACACACACACACACACACACACACACACACACACACACACACACACACACACACTGCTCACCTTGCCGATGAGCAATTCGAACAGGCTGGTGTATGTTAGCTGCTCACGATTGGTCCAGTGCACATTGTTAGCTGCTACATGCATCTTGATTGGTCCAGCCTGCTGCAGTTCAGAGTGCCTCCATTCCATGAAATCACCACTGCACAGACTGCTGGGCATCTTGGGGCCAAGATGCCTTTCCCTCTATCTAGACTGAGAGTGTCCCCGTGTATCTAGAGCATGCGCACATGTGAGTACTTCTGGGAATTATGTTTTTTTGTGTTTCTTAGTTTTATTTTTATTTGTTTTCTAGGTGGGAGGGCTGCAGTCCTATAGCACAAAATGCCCCCGGCCAGTACCATGTTTCAAACCCCTATCCACCTATGTTTTTGGACTACAGTGTTACACAGTTATTGCAGGCACCACATAGCTTATATGTTAGAGAGCTGTCCAAAGGTATCTTTGAAGGTGAGTGACATCAGCTGCAGTGCTAAAGGAGGGGAGAGGGAAATGTAGGAGGTGTGAATGACCACAAAAGCAGCCATTAACAAAGACACACACACTCTCACACACAAACACATTTGCCAAGACTAGGATTAGAACTCCTATCTAACTAGTTTGTTAGACTATGGCATTACACAGTTATTGCAAGTGCCATGGATCTTACATGTTAAAGAATTGTCCAAAGGTATCTTTGAAGGTGAATGACATTAGCTGCAGTGCTAAAGGAGGGGACAGGGAAGTGAAGGAAGTGTGAATGACCACAAATTTAGGTGTCAACAAAGACACACACACAAACATTATCACAGTTGCTAAGACCAGGATTAGAACTCTTATCTATCTAGTTTGCTAGACTATAGCATTATAGGGTCATAGGTTCATAAGTAGGTACTAGGTTATTGGCCCAAGGGCCTACACAAGCCTAGCCAACAAGGTTCCCTGGCTTATGCCACCCAAAAAAGTTATTTTCCTGTGCCACTGTCGAGCAGAGACACATAAGTGATCCCCGGGGTGTATTTCCTATTTCCCATCCACTCAATATTTTTCTTGAAGAGTGCTAATGAAGAACTTTGCTTGACATAGATGGGTAGCCTGTTCCAGAGTATGGGAAGTCTTTGGGATAGGAATCTATCCCTCCAGCATGTCCTGTTTATTGTGGTGACAAATTTTAGGTCCCTAGAGTGTGTAGCTTGGAGGGACTGGGATTTCTTTAGGTGAAGCATGTCCAACAGCTCTGGGTTTGACATAGCTTTATATGTTAGGCAGAGATCACCTCTGAGTAGGCGATATGCTATGGAGTAAAGCAGGAGATTTTTGAGGCGGTCAGTGTAGGGCATTTGTTTGAGTCCAGTAATCCTCTTTGTGAGGTACTTCTGTGGCCTTTCCAGCTGCTGCAGATGTCTTGTGAGGTACATTCCAAAAGGGGCGTTGTATTCGATAGTGGGTCTAATGAGTGTCGAGTAGAGGGAAACGATGACCTCTTTTTTCCTGGAAGAGAACCCATTTATGATGAGGTGTGCCACATAGAAGGACTTCCTGACTACTGTGGCGATGTGACTATCAAAGGAGAGACTACTGTCCACCTTGGTCCCAAGGTCTCTTATCATGCATTCGGTGTTAAGTAGATTGCTGCCTGTGTGGTAGTTCATGGGTACAGAGTTTTTACCAAAGGGGATGACACTGCACTTTTTGGCATTGAGCTTGAGGCCATGGCTCTGACACCAGACATCTGTCTCAGAGAGGCCCTTCTGTAGGATGTTCACATCATTTGGGGACTTGACTATGGCTCCTAGTTTGCAGTCATCTGCGAACTTCATTAGCCAGAGGCCTTCTGTGTTAGCCTGTACTTCAGAGAAGTAGATACCAAACAGGAGCAGTCCCAGGACGGAACCCTGTGGTACTCCACTTGTCACTGGCTTGAGGTCAGATTTTTAGTCGGCAACTTTTACAGTATGGGTCCTGTCAGTGAGCCAGCTGGCAACCCATCTTGTGACATAGAGATTTATGCCTAGTTTATTGAGTTTAGCTGTAATTCCAGAATGGGGGATGGTGTTGAAAGCATTGGCGAGGTCAAGATAGGCTGTGTGAACCACCTTACCCTCATCTATGGCTTTGGTGACTGCCTCAAAGAAGTTGATCAGGTTCAGGAGGCATGATCTGCCTTTCACAAACCCGAACTGGGTGGGATCGAGAGTTTGGAGGTTACCAGTGTCTTTGTTTATGAGTTCCATGATGATACGTTCCATGGCTTTGCAGACCAGGCTTGTCAGGCTAATAGGTCTATAGTTCCTGGGATCAGTGGTGGCTCCCCCTTTCTGGAGTGGGATAACTGTTGCTGTGTGCCATTCAGTGGGCACAAAGCCTGATGTGAGGCTATTATTGAACATGGTGCTTAAGTGGGGAGCCAGTTCATTCTGGAGTTCATGTAAAACGCAGCCTGGGATGTTGTCTGGTCCCATGGATGCTGTGTTTTTTACTTTAGAGAGTGCAGCTTTCACCTGCGTAGTTGTGATTACAGGGACTCTGCATTCTTCCTGTATAGATATGGGCCCTTTAGGGGGTGAGGGGGGAGTAAAGTTAGCACTGAACCTATCTGCCAGGATGTTGGCAATATCAGTTGGTTCTGTAAATTTCGTGCCTTTGTGCTGTAACTCAGAGCAGATCTGGGTGTTGCCATTGAGATTATTGACATAGCTATAGAATGCTTTGTGGTTGTCCTTGGAATTAGTGGCGATTTTATTTTCGTAGCTAGCTATGGAGGATCTTATAAGGGATTTCAGCTTCTTACTGAGGCTGACCAGGGAGCTCCTCCACTCATGGGATTTCACTCTCTTTTGCAACAGTTTCTTCCTTCTGTTGTACAGTTTGTTAATGGCAGGGGACCACCAGATTGGCTTCCTTTTTTTGGAGGATAGCATCTTGGTTCTGTTTGGGATACCACGATCCATGCACTCATGTAGGTGCTTATAGAGCGCATTTGTGTAGGATTCAGCAGTTGTAACTGTATTGTCCATCTGCATGGGTGTCATGAAGTTCACTACTTCTGTCATACGAAGCATGAAGTTGGCTTTGGAGAAATTTTTTACTGTGGTTTCCTTAATGGGGGGTGGGGGTGGGATGTGGATATCAAGGGTGATTAGCTTATGGTCAGATCAGACCAACGAGTAGTTGACTTCAGGTGTGGAACACCGGTCACTCATGTTGATAATGACTAGGTCTAGGATATTGTTGCTCCTGTTGGGGGTGTGGATAAGTTGATTTAGGGCATTGGAGTTTATGAATTCCAGAAAGCGTTGCACTAAGGAGTTGGCACAAGAGTAGTTTTCCTAGTTAATGGTGGGGTAGTTGAAGTCACCCATTATTAGGGTGTTTGGTTGAACCCTAATATTTTCCAGTACATCAAAAAAAGAGTAGTAAGAATCCTGGAGCATGGTGGGGGATCTGTAGCAAGCTACAATTTGGATTGCAGTTTTGCCAAGAGTTAGTTGCACTTGGATAACCTCGGATGCATTATGCTGAGCAAGTAGCCTGGAGGGTGGATATCCTTAATGAATATGGACACCCCCCCACCTTTGGTGTTTCGGTCCGGGTTACATGGCCGAAAAGTGTGGTATGAGTTATAGCCTGTTAGTGCAGGGGTGCTCTCTGGAGCATTGAACCAGGTCTCAGTCACTGCACAGATATTGATGTTCTCCATTTTAAGGAGTGCCTCGAGTGACTGCATTTTGAAATTTAGACTTCTAGCATTTAGTAGTATTACCCTTAGTTTTGCTTGCCTGTTCCTGTTATGGAGGTGAATTTGTTACTTGAACCCTGCCTAATAAAGGCACTATAGGGGCAGCAGGAGCCTTAGCCAGTATCCTGAATCCCAGGGGCGACAGGTGCAGGCCATCTGTGGCAAAGCATCGTGGTCTGTCGACCATGTCATCCCAAGCAGACAGATACTGGATCCCCTTAAAATGACACCAGAAGCTTAGCCAATTGTTGAAGTCAATAATTTTGTCCTTGTACTGCAGTATCATTCTGGGCAATGGCAGAATGCTACTCAGGGCTAGGGTCATACCTGACTGGGCTACAAGATCGCAGAGCTCTTCCATGTCTCTTTTCATGTAGTCCAGGGAGGTACTTCACAGGTCATTCACACCAACATGGACAATGACAGAGTCATATTTGTACTTGTTGTTGAGTGACCTGAGTGCGTGGGTTATGTGGCAGATCCTAGCACCCGACAGGCAGCTGACAGTAACCTTCTCCTTGTTTAGCCTGGTGAGTGGGACATCAGTGTGCCTGACTATAGAGTCACCTATGACTAGTGTGTTAGGTATGTTGTTTTGCCTTATTGGCTGTGTTTGAGTGGCTCACTGAGTCTGTGGGCTATGTATCACTGGGGAATGGAGATTGCTTATGTTTCTGCTTTGGAGGTCTCTGTTGCTTAGGCAGATTATTATTGAGAGCCTCTGCGAAAGTTTTTGAGTTTCTATGTGTGGATTTTGGTGGTGTAGACGTAGTGAGACTATGTGATGAGTGTGGTGTGGTGCAAATGTTTACCTTCTCCTCATGACTGTCAGGTTCATTCTTGGTTGGAGAGAGCTTTACCTCCAGTTTGGCTCGATAAGTGCATCTCTCACAGGTTTTAGTGTTGGGTGGTAGGAGGAGAGGGTTGTCTGTGTACATGAGGCAATTTCTACATTGCCTCAAGATGCCCAGATTCATCAGATAGACAGGGGAGAACACTGGGAGCTGATCCTTGGACATGCCTGAATAAAAAAACTATTTTCCTCTAGATAAGTGAGGAAAGTGAGTACAAGAGCTGTTTTTCTCAACGCCAGTGAGAAAAGTAAGTACAAAAACTATTTTCCTCTAGGTAATGAGGAAGATTGAGTGCTATAGTAATTAGTAGCTTATTTAGTGCTTACAAGTTCTGAACAAGTGCTGAGTATGAATAAGCAAATGTAAGTGCTAAAACTAAGAATCTGTATCTGCACTAGACGAGTTACAGAAACAAGTGAAATGCATGTTTTCAAATCAGAAAGTTGAGAGAGATGGAAGATTGCCCAAATGGCCAATAACTATAAATGCTGGGCCAGAACCACTCCTTATGTGTTAGACAAGTTACCTAATGCTTACCACTCCCACTGATAAGCTAGAAGGCTACCTCCAACAGAGAAAGGCTTGGGGGGCTCAGAAGCTTACACACAGTCCTGGATACAGAAAATCTGTATCTGGAACACTAGTTACAGGAAAGTTAGGAAACAGGCTTACAGTTTTTTTTTTTTACAGAAAAGTAGCAAAAACAGTAGTAAAAACAATTCACATGCAGTGCAAGCTAGCACACGAGTATGTAGCAATATTAGACCACAGCTCAGTTATCATGAGTGTCACAGAGTTTATAGATTGAGTCTTGGCCAAAGGGTTATTTCAAGGTGACTGACATCAGCAGGTGTGCTAAAGTAGGCCAATTGCAGGTGTAGATAGTGTGAATGGCCTTAAAATCATTCGCCGCTGCATACACGCACATTATCACAATTTCCAGGACCAAGATTAGAACTCCTACCTAACTAGTTTGCTACACTACAGTATTATGCAGTTATAGCAAGTACCACAGAGCTTAAATGTTGAAGAGCTGTCCAAAGGTATCTTTGAAGGTGAGTGACATCAGCTGCAGTGCTAAAGGAGGGGTGTGGGAAGCATAGGAAGTGTGTATGACCACAAAATCACACGTTAATAAAGACACCCACACTCTCACACACAAACACACACATTATCACAGTTGCCAGAACTAGGATTAGAACTCCTACCTAACTAGTTTGTTAGACTACAGTGTTATGCAATTATCATGAGTGCCAGAGAACTTATAGGCTGAGACTTAGCCAAAGGGTTATTTCAAGGTGACTAACATCAGCAGGTGTGCTAAAGTAGGCCAATGGCAGGTGTAGTGGTGTGAATACCCTCAAAATCACTCATCTCCACACACACACACACACACACACACACACACACACACACACACACACATTCGCGCGCGCACACACACACTTGCCAGGACCAGAACTCCTACCTAACTAGTTTGCTAGACTACAGTATTACCCAGTTACAGTGAGTGCCACAAAGCTTATAGGGCTGAAATTTTGCCAAAGGGTTATTTCAAGGTGATTGACATCAGCAGGCATGCTGAAGTAGGCCAATGACAAGTGTAGTTGTGTGAATGGCCTCAAAATTATTCATCTCCACAAACAGACATTATCACAGTTGCTAGGATCAGAATTAGTACTCCTACCTAACTAGTTTGCTACATTACAGTATTACACAATTATCACAAGTGCCACAGAGCTTTTAGGGCTGAGACTTGGCTGATGGTTTATTTCAAGGTGACTGACATCAGCAGGACTGCTAACATGGGTAATGAGAAGTGCAGTGTGTGTGAATGGGCCATAAATCATTCCTCTGGAAACACACACACACACACACACACACACACACACACACACACACACACACACACACACACACACACACACACACACACATAACTTTACATTTGACAAGACTGAGTATACATATGCTACATGAATACTGACTTGTACTATTGTGTTACACAGTTATCACAAACACCACAGACACTATAAGGCTGAGGAGTACCAAAAAGAATGTCTACAGTGATTGACATCAGCACATCATGTGATATTGGCTGATTGGATGTGTAGTGGATGGGACAGGACTCATAATGGAATTCAGTCTGTCACTGTCTGTCTCTCTCTTCCCCACATCTGTGTGTGTGTATGTTTGACATATTATAGTGTGTTGGCCTTGGATATGTGTGATTATTCCTATCCAATGTGTGTGTGAATCATGAAAGATGTACAATTTGTGAATGGCAGATATGTATAGTTCACTGTCTTGTCAGACATGGGCTTCATTTCTCTGTGTAGGAGCATGCTCAGCATGACCTTCTGTATTGAGTGTGTGAATCCATTCCAGGTAGGGTTGTACTCCAGTCCAGGATTTGGTGTTCTGCACGTACAGCTACCAACCTGTTTCTGCAGGATATCTGTAGATAGGTTGACAATATGGAGTCACAATGGGTGACAGATAGGGGGATACTGTAACTGTTGGTGTCTGTGCTGCTTGTGTTACATGGTTGATGTTAGCAGAGATATTCAGACATATGTACTATTTTATACTGTGATGTATTATGTCATCAACTACTGAGAGATATAAGCATTTTCTCACAGTTATTTCCTGGGAAATACAAGATGAATGAAGCTGAGTCCAGTATTGTGGTCCACAGCCTACACATTCTTGCACACTCCTGCCATTCTTGAGGGTTAGCTACAGATACTTGCTGATGGGTCTGTGTAAATGGTCCAGCACCTTGGCACTATGGTGCCTGAGGATCCCCTTCTTGTACATATATCGACTTAACAGAATGGCCATATCCTGCTGTGGCCATAGCTCTCAGGTGTACAAATTCACCCAGGTTACCCAGAGGAAGGGCACATATATCTGGTCAGTTCCCCTTCACATTGTGGATTATGAGCAGATTTGTAGCCACCCATTACTGGGTTTGCAGGCAGGGATAGTATGGGCACACATTAGAGTTTCAGACTTCACACACTCCATGATGTCCATGCATCTACACTCCCCCTACACTCTGTTATTCTATCCTCTTCCTAACATTATGTGAGTGATATCTGAGACGTATGCTTATAGTTGACCCTTCATCCCAGCAGTATTTATGGATTGGTCCACAGTTCATGCAGTGGGGCATGGGGGGCATGCTACTGGGATTTGGCAACACGGCCTTGCATTTGTGTTCTGTTGACTGAGTTAGGTTGTTAGTTGTGATCTCATGAGATACCATACACTGGCACTAAGGGAGGGGCACAAGCTTTTGACAGAGGACTGTAGGCCATCTGTAGCAGCCCCCTGCATTCTGTCACTCCTACATTCCCAGGCTGCAAGACAGTGGATTACCCTGGCATGACAGGGTAAGTGTGCAAGGTATTAATAGCAATAGTTCCTATCCATATTGATCCATTGGTTTGGATGCAGGCAGGGTGCTGCTTACAGCTAAGGACACACCTGCATAGGACGGCTCTTCAGCATGCTGCATTCTGTGGGTATTCCCATACAGAAGTGGGGTCATACTGTACTCATTCCCAACAGCAAGGATATGACCTGTGATAAACCTGTGGCTGATGGAGGGGTGAGCTGAGTTCATGTGTGATATGGAAGCAACTTGCAGCTGATTCACAGATATACCTGGGACATTCCCCTTATGCTGCCTTGTGCAGGGACATAGGCAGTCTCTCATTACTTTATAACTGTGCCTTTTGTCTTCTGCCAGTGACTGGCCAGGCTACATCACTATTCCATACTACATGGACAACTAATGTGCTGCTAACCTGTCTGTACAATTCCAATGTTGTGTGCAGCTGACAATTAAATTTTATGCACTCTGTCTAGGGTACTTCCACCTGTGTACTGTGTGTATGTATGGGCCCACATTCATGGCATGTCCATCTTTCAGACGGTGACAGATATTGACATCTGGACAGTGAGTATGGGCGACTGCTGACATGAGTATTGCTGAGAAGCATTGCGTTTGGCACTGCAGTTCTTGTAACATGGCCCTGTCAACCACATTATTGCCCATAGGCCACTGAGACACAACGCTCCATGCTTACATGCTGACCACTTCCAGAGAATATTGAACACACAACAACCTAACACACGGACCGCTGCATATTTTACACATGCAACACTATCCTGTAGATTGGGCCAGCTTGGGTAATCTGTGCTCCACTGATACTACTCCTCACACTTACATGTTACTGCATTTCTACATAGGATTGTGTGTGGGGGGGGGGCACACCTGACAACTGCAAAATGTGCTATGACTGTACTGGTATGTCGGGTACTCTGTTGGCTTCCACATCATTTTGTATTCTGATCTATCATGCAGACTGGAGGCATATCAGTGGAGTACACATCTTAGGTTTTATTGTCCTACATTTCAGTGTCAGATTTCTTACCCTTCAGAACTAACATAAAACTGCCAGACCTGTTACAGTCTGTCTGTGTAGGTCTGGAGGGGGGCTGTTCACCATTGCCATCAATTGGAGGCCTTAGCACAGCCTTTCTTTATGGTCATCTACTCCTTTCCTGCTGGCTGACACTGGTGGTGGGTATGTGAGCCTCACTGACATGCATGTGTGTGTCCTATGGACACACATTTGGGCCACCACATGTACTGCACTGGGATTTGTCACTTTGTCTAGTACTGCCTAGTGTGTTGACACCAGTATTTGTTATGGATTTCATGCTGCCCATATAGGTGTCCAGCATCTGCTGCCATCCCATTCAGCCACCTGATTCCCTTGCATGCTCGCATCCATACCATAGATACAACTATCAGAAATTACTACTCCATTCAGCAATTGATAGGATGAGTGACTTACCTTGTGGCTGAGCCAGTACTGAGGATGGTGCTGGAGGGCTGACTATGTCGGATGCACATAGTACATTCCCTATACATGGTAAAGCACAGGTAGTGCCATATCTGGCATCCCTTTTACTGTATGTGCGAGTCAGAGAGAGGTGTCATTCCCTGGGTCCCTACAGTTTCAGTGTATGTGCTATGTGTTGCCTCTTTGCCAAGGCATGGGCAAACTGGGCACGCCTCCTTCTGCCTACATGGGTAGGCTCAGGTGGTTCCTCCTCCTCCAAGTCCCTCTGTGCCTGTGCTGGCCTTGGCAATGGTGGGGGGCTTTGTGGCCTTGCCCCATGCTGTTCCTGCTGCAGCTGTTTCCACAGGGTCATATTGTGTAGCATGGCATATACTATGAACATTTGTGTACATGTAGCTGGAGAGTACTGCAAGGCTCCACCGGATATGTCCAGGCAGCGGAACCGTAACTTGAGCATCCCAAACACATACTTTATTATGATTCTGGTTTGTTCATGTGCCTCATTATGGAGTTCTTGTTCATATGTGTGTGTGTGCATTTCTGAGGGGTGTCATCAGCCATGGCTCCAGTGCATAGCCAGCATCCCCCACTGGATGGCCATATGGGATGTCCCCACTGGCAAATAACTGGTACAGCTGTGTCATATGCCAGATGTGGGAGTCATGATAGCTTCCAGGGCTGCCAGCATATACATTCAAGATAATGCCCTGGGCATCACACATGGCCTGGCAGTTGATGGTGGGGAAGCCCTTGCAGTTTATGTAGACCCTACCCCGCTCACTGGGTGGTGCTTTGATGTATATGTGCATGCAGTCTATAGCACCCACTACCTCAGGGTATTCTGCTATTTGGTGGAAGAGACGCATACTGCTGGTCAACACTTCACGGGTGATGGGGAAATAGATGTGCTCACAGGCATGTGCTGATATGGCATCCAGGAACTGGTGGAGTACCCTGGATGCTGATGCCTGTGAGATCCCCATGATATCCCCAGTTGGCCTTTGGAAGGTACCTATGGCTAGTATTCTTAAACCTACACATACATTTGTATCCACTGGGATGGGTCCCCTTGTGTTGGTTCTGTGTGTGAGGCAGGGCCGGCACAGCTCAACAATTTGCTGTAGAATGTCCCTGTCCACCCTATGGTGCTCCACTATCTCCAGCTCATGTTGGCCCAGGTAGGTTACCCTGGGTCTGTACGCTCTTTTCCTCCTCCTCACTGTGGGATGGTCATCAGCATTCACATCCTCACCACCCTCAGCCTCTTGCACATTCTGATGTATGAGAGCAACAGCAGCCCCTATCATTTTGCTAGTTTTGTGAGGTAAAATTTCCTCATCTGTGTACACCAGTGGTGTAGAGTTTGTGGGAAAAACCAGAGTGAAAGGGGTTTGCATAGTTTATAGTACTGTGCTGGGCTGCTGCCTGTGTAATTGGCTGATTCTGATTTGCCATCCTACTGCTGCTTTCCCTTCCCATTGCCTTTCTGTTTAAGCCCCAAGGTGTGCTGTGCATACCTAGTGCTCACATATAAAATGAGCTGCTATTTCCTGTTTTTTTTTTGTTTTTTTGTTTACTGTTTAAGCAAGGAAAACAGTGCTCAACAATGTGAGACACACACCCTTCCTTAGCTTTGCTTATCTAAGAGCAAACATGGGCCACAAGGCTCCAATAAGTTTACACCAAGCATGACACACCCCCTACTGAAGTCATCCTCTTGTCTTGCCTACATGGTTCCCTATTCCTTCACCTGCATGGTTAGGTGCAGGCTGCCAGTAGGTAGAAATCTGTGATTCAGTGTAGGTTCCTTCATTTGCATACCCTAGTGTGCAGGTCCATAGTTACAATTCCCAAGCAAACCCTTACCCTTGGCAACCAGTGCTCCCTTGTCTTGTTACATTCTGCCTGCCATTGACTATAATGGCAAAGTGCAGATTTCTGTTAAAAGGCAGTTTTTCACTTTTTTTTTTTGGCACCCCCGTGTTTGTGCGCCACTACCCTTAGCTTAAATGGCTGAGATTGGCCAAAAAAAAAATAAAAGTTTTATTTTTATAGCATTTATGTGCCTTTTAATGCCAATGGCCTTATATTTGGCCATTGGCTTCTCTGTTCTGCATAATACATGGTTTTCATGAGCTGTCATGCCTCTGTTTTGTCAGATGCAAAAATGTATTCGGCTATAATACAGAATCTGTTCAGCTTGCTGGATAACAAAATCAACTAATTTGCATGGTTTTCACCAGCAAATGAAATGATTTGCATACTGAATGGAATTCCATGCAGGAACAGTATAGGGTGGCTCATGCAAATGAAAACGGTCCTATCCTGGATCACATGACAGCCATATTGTGTGCAGCAGCTGCTATACTGCTCCTGCATGGAACTCGGCCATTCATGAATCTGGTCCTAAGTTTTTTCATTATTCTATTTACTCTCAAAAATTCAATATTCTACAATAAAACATTGAAAAGATATAAGAACTATGGGCCAGATTCATAAAACATTGCTGCATAATGCTAAACATATTTGCTCAACAAGCTGCCATGTTCAGGATGTGTGTAATTCAGTAAACCCAAATACATGATGCGCTCACCTGAAATAACATGGTCAGCCATGTTATATGTTGGTGATGCCATAATGAAGCACCGCAAGTGACAGTGAGGCTAACAACATGTTGAAGTGATTCAAAAATGTTTAAATACCACTTAGCAACATTGCACCTGTCATAGATATGTGCACAGCACAGCACAGGTTGCAATAGCAGTGTCTAACCATCACCACAACTACTACATGAGGCACCCAGCACATCTGGGGCCCAGCCTAATAGAGTTGTATCCTTACCGGGTGCTCTTCCTGCACCACCTGTGTCAGGTAGTCCTGCAACAGAGGGTGGTACAGTGCAGTGCAAGTAAAAGTGACACATTTCACACTCATAAGGATCTAGCAGCACTTTTCAAGAGATGATAGACAGCAGGATAGATGTCCTCATCAACCGTATAGTGATCATGTTCTAGCAGCACATTGGGTGACATCCTTGCCAGACTGTTTCCAGTTTCTGAGGTAGAGCACTGTGGTGATGGCTACCAGGGTAAAGAGTAATTTCTCACTGTTTCTAAGCTGGCAATCACTGCATTTCTGAACATTCAATCATATCCCCAAGCATGGTGTTCCCCTCCCTTTTTTGTCCATGCTCACCCCTGTATGTTTTACAATCCTCCCATCACCATTGTTTTCCCTCTGTTTGTCTGATGCCTGATACACCATTGTGTTTCCCCTGCCTTTTTGTGTTAACCCACACTGTTAGTCATATCTTTCCAAAGACATGCATCTGGAGCTTTTCTTCCCGGGCCCACACTGAAAATAGTCGGACTTTCCCGGTCAACAAATGTTAAATAAAAAAAAATATCTGTCTTTCCCTGTAACAAACTCTCCACCATACCCACCTATTACTTCTCAGATTTCCTTCCATAATGTTCTCTTCTCCATAAAAAGCATAGAAGAGCAACTGTCCCACGAAAAAATATTCCCATTCATACCTCTCATCTTCCTGGATATTTCAGTTATGTACATGTGATTGGCTACACTTGTTCAGTCTAAAAAATGGAAATGTCTTAACCAATCATTGATATGCTGTCTGTACATAATTTTAAATATTTGTTGTAGATCAGTTGTCATTATTGAGCTAAGAAGGTGAGAAATATGCTTCTATCCCACCTTCATTTGGCTCATTCCTTATTAGTGCACCTTGTGGTCTACCCTCTGCTAGATTCCCCTTTTCATTTCTGTCTCATACTCCCATTTTCAACCTGTAATTTATTCAACAACTACATGAAATCACCACATCCATGCCCACAAATGCTTTATAATTTATAAGCATGTTCCTCTATAACAGTTTGCATCGCTACTCATCTATAACCACAAGGAAATAATAGTTCCCAACCTATGACAAAAATTAAGAAAATTAATTGATCTGCACAAGCAATTTTACCATAGATTGTACAAATGAACTTAATGTAGGTCCATGTTACTAAGCAATAATGAAATACGGAGACGTTAAGGCTTTCTATATACAAGCCTCTATGGCCGAATGTTTTCATGATATGATGAGTCCATTGACGGTGCACTGGGGCACAGCTGCAATTCACTGAGGGTGAAATGTTTTACAATATTATATTCCGATCACATAACTGCAGTCTATTCCCCTGCACTGTATTTTATGTTGTTACACCTGTCCCCTGAATGTGTCAGTGGCATATCTCGAATGCTCTGCTTCAGTGAAGAAGAGAAACAAAGATCAAGTCTGTTGAGGGGTATGCAAATTTTCTTGCTATTCTATTTTCCTTTTCCCTGACACTTGTTTTAATGATACTTTCCTTATGTATAATTCAGCAGCATACCTGTCTAATGGTCTATTTTAGAGAATATGGGTGACACTGACATGATTTCAAATCCATGCAGGTGCGATCACTTTGTCTTCCTATCATGTGTTCCTTTCCTCTGAAGTGAAATATCCTTATCATCATTGTGTACATTCTGTCTGAGTTTGGCACTGTCTGATAAAATTTAAATATGCGGTCTTCAAGCATTGTTCAGCTAAAATGATATGAAATGTTCTCCCAACCCACATCCATCCATCTTATTTCCTATTATCTCACCATGTACTATACCCCTGTGTGTTTTCACATTTCATTTCTTTCCTATTCTTCCATTCCCAACCTTCATGCTGGCCAAAAACAAAATCAACTAAATAAACACAATGCAATCATACCCACAAAGGGCTTATAAAGAAAAAGAATCACCATTCTGTGCTAATATGTTTTTGGCAATTGGCAGAGAGCAATGTCAGTGGTCATTTATAACCAGAGAAATGACACTTCTCATCCTACGGTAAAAATAATGAAAAAAATATTGGCACATACTACAGTCATCATGCAAATGAATGAAGTCCAGCTGTGAATCAGCAGGAAAAGTATGCAAAGCAGTTAAGCAAATGTCTGCATTCTAACTTTTGATTGCTTAGTGCACTCATAAAATGATTTTTATTGTGTCAGTGGAATGGGTGAGTTGCTCTGCTCCCATGAGCGTGTATGCTATGTATCTCTGATATGTGTTTTTAATGACCCCTTACAGCCTGTTAGTTTCAGTGGCTACCCTTGCTAATGCACTGCTTTGGAGGAAGTGACTGAAAAAGCCTTGAGTCAAAACTTCTTATCACTCTGCTAATGTGTTGCATTTTCCTAATATGAGTGTTATATGCCCATTGTGAGCTTGATTGTATCAATGCTACCCTTGCTAATGCACTGCTATGTCACACAATATGAAAAGCATTGATTTATATCAATTAATGTCTCTCGTTCTTCTTCATCCATCTCCATCACACTCAATCATTGTCAACCCTCCTTGTATTGTCTCCTCTGCTTGCTGCCCCTTTTCATCTCTGCTGTTTACTTTTTCCAACCTTTGGCACATGACACACACACATACACCCACCCAAAGGGAACTTATAAAATGACAAGCATCATCTATCTGTGTTGATACATTGCATGAAAGTTGGCAGACAACAATGTTGGTGGATACATACTACCCCAGAGAAATGACAACCTTTATGACAAAAATGTTGAAAAATCCTTTGAAAGTGCTAAGATTTTGGCAGACTGAGTAGACTGCCAATGTGCTTTACCAAGATATATTGAAATCAAGTGAAGTTCATAGTTTCATTTTTACATATACCACAGTTCTTTGTACTCATGTAGTGATGTGTACAGTGTCAATACATTTTGTTACCCCAAGTGTTGCATGTTTGTTTACAACATGCAGTTTTCGCTCATCAGCAACATTCTGACATACCCCCAAAATGTGTTTTTAAATAACCTTTTCAATGATTGACTCTGAGTAAAGCCATACTGGTATACTGGTCTGGAAAACATCAGTAACAAAGGTGTGGGTTTAATTCAATTCAAGTGTATTTCTCTCTTCTTTCTCTCATATGTTCAATTCACCTGAAAGCAAACATTACTGTCATCATTGTGTAAATTATGCTGGCACTTTCTAACTTAATTTATTTCTGGATTTGTCTGCCATTGTTCAGCTAAGAAGTTGAGAGATAGGGGCTTCCATACCATCTGTACCCTGCCCATTCCATACTTGCTCACTGTTTGTGTCCCCATTTCATCTCTGCCCTAGACTCCTATTTCCAAATTATATGATGGTCATAATATAGATATCAACAACACAGACATGCTCACAAAGGGCTTATAAAACATGTCATCTATGTGTACTTTTCAAACATTCCCTTCAAATTTGTGTTTTGTAATCCAATCTCTATGAGTTCTTCTGTGGCATCACTTGGTAATGTATTGATCTGTAGAATATCAGTTAGATGGGCAGGGGCTCAAATACAATGAGGTCTACCCTGTATCAGTTTTTGCTGCCAGCTTACTATGTAAACATAATATGCATGTGATAGCTTTTGTGGCTCAGTATGCTTATGCAGTAATATGTACATTGTCAGTATACCGACAGAAGGGTTTTAATCTGCTGATGGTTGACATATTTTCCACTGTTCAGTTTTCAGTCTTCAACAATGTTTTTTTTTCTGACCTCTTCACTATGAGTTCTTTTGTGGCTTCACTTGGCAATGCACTGGTCAATTGAGTGTCAGATACAGGCTTTCAAATTCATTGAGTTATACTTTGTATCAGTCTGCAAAAAATGTATTATGTGCTAATAATGTATCATACAAATATGAAATAAAGTAAACACAATACATATATGTTTAGCCATGGTTCAGTTTACTCATTCAGTAATGTGTATATTGTCAATGCACTATGTGAGGTGTTTTAATCCCCTTATTGTTAGTGTGTTATATATTTTTTTAATTTTTAGTTGTCAGTCTTCAAAACTGTTTTAACATTCCCCTGAAGTGTGTTTCCTAACCTCATCACTGTAACATCTTTGGTTTAACTTGCTAATACATTGGTTTAGAGAACATTTGGAGCCAAAGGCAGGGGGTTCAAACCCATTTAGATGTATTTTTCTTCTCTTGCTATGATTTGCTCCATTACCTTGAAATGTATTTTCAGACATGCTTCTGATGAGTGCTTCCATGGCATGCCTGGCAAATGCCCTGCCCTAGAAAAATACAGAGGAAGGAGTTTGAGTGCATTCCTGTATGGTTCACTTTGTCTCACTGTCATTAGTTTCATTCCACTGAACTGCACTATACTGACACCCTCCTAATGAAGGATTATGTGGTGTGGCTGTTTAATATCCTGGGTCAGGGAATATCAATAAGGAAGTTATGTGCTCAACTGCATATAGGTGTTGTGAAAAACTGAGGGGCTGCCAGCCCAGCCAGATATAATTTTGTAAATAATTCTATGTCATTTTAAATATTGATATGATCCTCAGGCTTGTGTAACAAATGTAAAAAAACTGTGTTATGTTCTGAAGTTCCAAAAATGTAACCACAGTTCACCCTGCTGGAAGAAAGCTGATAAGGAAAGGATTTTACAACTGTGTTTGATCTCAAGCTCAGAGACAGGATGTATGAGCTAGAAATTCTTTCGATTGTGCTAAGACAGAGATAATTACTAGGTTTCACATTTAAAGTGTCTTTTATTGCTGTGGCTTCCTGGAAGGTGCAGATCAAAGAAATGCTAAAATTTGAGTTATGTTAGCCTGGGAACTTAATCAGAAAAGAGATAAGAATAATGTAATCTGAAATGACTCATCAATGACTCAGCAGTACTGTGTATTATCAATTTAAGGGCTATCTCAGAAAGTAAGAATAACATTTTTTATTTGTCTTCAGATCTGACAAGAACTCACCAGCACTTCTCATCTATATTTGCTTGCTCTGTAAGTAGAATTTAGAACTGTAATTTAAAAGTAGAATGTTATCAAATTAAAAATAAATTAATAACTTAATGAGCAGGCATTAGTCAAAAGTGCTGTACAGCATTAAGACGACAGAAAAAGTCAATTGTTTTACTTTACCATAACCCAGAATCATTCACATCCCCTACCATTTTTAAGCCTCCAAAAAAGGTAATTTTTGCTCAAAAGTAATTTGCTAACAAAGTTTTTCTTTCTGTCTTTGGTCCTCAATGTGCATTGGAAATATAGTTAGAGTTTTGAGACCACATTCTGGGCAATCCAGAAAACTAAGCAGAATTATTTGCAAATCTGTGGTGTCTCCCTCGGGCAAATATATATTTAACTGCACAGCAGACCTTGGGTGATTTATTTCCTAGATATGTCTCCTCTTTACTGCAAATAGATCTGTTCTTATCTCTGTGGATGACCTGGGACTCTAAACTCAGCAAGATGCAATATCACAGCTTTCTTTCCTTTGTCAGAATGTGGCTGTCTAGCAGTTCTTAGTCATGTACCCAAACCTAGCTCTTTCAGAGTTTGGCTGCAGCCATGTTGCTCAGATGATGGAATGTCCAATGCAACAAAAGAACAAAGACTGAATGAGGGTCTGGACTGCACAAGTTGCTGCAATATAAAACTCTTTTTTAAAAAGAAGGAAAGACTTGGGACTCATTTCTTCTCACTGTTGTGTATTGAGGGTGAAGGACTTTGTGGGCAGGACTGTTGTTCTGGGACTGTATACTATGTTTTGAAACTTGAGGGTTGAGAGGGTGGCCTAATGGTTAAGGTGTTTGTCTTACAGGGTTTGAGTCTCACAAGGGAAAATTGGCTAGGCTTAAAATGGCACGCAAGGGCATTTAGCTTAGTACTAATCTAAAAACTAGAATATTATTGACCATTTATTTGCATACACTAGTAAGGAGTTTGGGGTCGGCTGGGAGGTGCTTTTTAACACTGAGAATAATAGCAATAATATCACTGATTGTTATGGAACACCCTTTGCGAGGGAGAAAATAGTGAGGAAAATTTTCCTATCAGAATTTCAGAGAAGCAGTCAGTAAGGAACCTTTAGAACCATGAGAGTGAGTCTGTGCTGATGCCTACTTCCTGTTATTGTTTAAAGTAAGAAATCATTTTCAGCTAGATCAGTGGCCTTGGCAAGGTCAATGAAAACTGCATCTGTGATAAGACCTTTGTCCACATTACACAGTATTTTTTTTTTGTTTTACTAAACATCTTTATTAAATTTACACATATGACAAAGGCAATCTTACATTTATATAAATGAAAAACATACAAAATTATATCACTTTAGTTGCAAACAATTTACATCACAAACACCACTGAACACCTGCAGTTGCAAATACTATACATCACTTATAAACCATCCAGTCATTGTCAGTTAAGCCTTATATAGCTCATTCAAATTCTGCCTCTTAAACCTCGTTCCTGCTCTGTGTATATTGTTCCCACAATTCCCATG
Source organism: Protopterus annectens (assembly GCF_019279795.1). Classification (NCBI taxonomy): domain Eukaryota; kingdom Metazoa; phylum Chordata; order Ceratodontiformes; family Protopteridae; genus Protopterus; species Protopterus annectens. The sequence continues at coordinate 517,842,746 of NC_056727.1, read as the reverse complement.
TTTTCCTATGTAGTTTGCTCCTTCCCTTTTCTAAAGGTCCCAATTCCAGTTTTGTCTCTCTTTCTATATTCACTACTTCTCGTAAAGTTGGTCTACACTTTGATTTCCATTTTTTAGTAATTGCTTTTTTGGCAGCTACCATAATTAGGCTCAGCAAGGCTTTACTATGTCTAGGCAATTCCAATTCTGTAGCATTCGGTTCTGTACCCCTACCACATAAACTCTTGAACACCATCTCTGATGCACTATATACCTCAGCCTTCTATCACTGTGCTCTCTTACTCTTTGCCTCTACTTCCTCTCCTACCCTGTACCTCATAAACGTCCCCCCAACCCACTCCCTTTCTTCACTAAATACCACCTTTTACCTCCCCCACCTCACCTTCTTCTCTCTGTCCTCATATTTCTAACTTCCAAAAAAAAAGCTTGTTTTTTTATCCATACATAAATGTTTTACTTACATATTTTTTTATCTGAAATGCCTGTACTTTTAATATGTTTAGACTACATGAATCTCACTTTTGTAAATCATTACCCAGGATTAGAAATGTTATGGCTTTTTTTTAACAAATTGTATATTAACTCCATATTTTTCACTGTTCTACTACTTTATTTACTTTTGTATAACTATTGTAAAATTGTCTATATCATGTGGGCCCCCCCCCCCGAGTCTCCACTGAAAACGGGCTCTTCTGGGTCCAGTGGACTACCCAGTCATCATACTGTTATAAATAAATAAATAGCATAATTCAAAAAAAAATCTCCCCAGTCAGTCCACTCTGCCCACCCAGCATCTCTGACAGAGCGGTCTGCAGGGAATCCCAAAAGTCTGCCAGTCCATCACACTCTCAAAAAATATGTTCCCAACTATCTCTTTCTTGCCCATCACACCTCCAACATTTGCTATCCACCTGAGGAAAAATTCTTTGGAGTCTACTTGGGGTATAAAAATATCTATGTAAACACTTCCAGCTATTTTCATCTGTTAAAGTATATATGGCTGCCATGGTATTGCATCCTGACAAAAAGCTAGGGTGGTGGTAAGGATACTGTACTTTTGACATAGTGTTTAGTTGAGTGAAGTTGGCTTTCTCCAAAATCTTTCCCAGGCAGGGAAGTATTGAAATGGATCTGTAGTCCTTTGTGTCTACAGGACTGGAAAGTTTTGAGGATGAGTTTACATATGTCCAGTATTATATTATTGGTAAGGCAGAGGCTATGGAGATGTAGAAGTGGGGTAAGACATAATATGTGAATAGAGACAAACCACTGCAAAAGATCTTTTCCTGGGGAACTTTGGAAGGGATTTCTGCTAGTGTTTTCATAATATCTTGACTGCGATTGTTTTGAAGAAAATAGGGATGTATAAAGGGGAGTTTAAGTGATTGGATGGGAATGTAGGACATGATTTATGGATGAAATGAGGGAGAAGAATTGATTAAGGGACTCAAAAGGGAGTAGCCAACTTAATGTGGTGGACTTTAAAGGGTATTTGTGTTTAGAATTATTTTCCTATGATGCAATCAACAAGGTTCTGTTTTCAGTTATTTCCCAGTGAGCTTTTTTATTTGGTGGAAGTCTACTTCTATTGTCTTGTCTCTTTTTTAGAAAGCTGTATCAGCTGAATGAATTTGTCTTTTCTTTCTGGAATAGGGTGACACTTCCATAGGAGTCAGACTGAATCTCAACTTGTGTGTGTGTGTGCGAGACAGAGAGAGAGAACTTTAATAACCATTTAACTAGCTGAATGCTGTTTATTTTTCAGATTTTCTGGTTGTTGCATTTAGTCAACAGGAAAGTTGGCTGACTTTTTTGAGAGATCATCATAATAACAGGGGTGGTGAATATACTCATTTCCTATTATTCTGTCCTGGAACTGGTATATTTAATTAGCAGTGGGTTTGACATGCATCCTGCAACAGTTTGCATGTTCTGAGGACATGCCTAGAAGCATGTGCACTGGACTATTGAATTTTTGTCATAGGATCATAGGAATTTACTAGGCTATTGGTCCTGATGCCTTTACAAGCCTAGTCAAGAATTTAGCACATGTTCCGACAAGTCAATACCTGATGCCCCTGTCCAGCAAGGAGACAAGTGGCGTCCCAGAGTGTATTTTCAGCTCCCTAACCAGTTATGTCCTGATATACTGATGGGGGGGGGGGCAGAGGAGTGAAGTTTTAAAGTAATCAAACTCTGAGCAGCTCCAGTTAACTGAGCGAAAAGCTCTACATATATCAAGAGTATATCACCACAGATGGGACTCGAACCCACAATCCCTGTCTTACCCTTTTAAGTTGATATTTAGGCTGTCAGTCAACTAAAAGTTGGAATAACTTCAGTAGATCCATACATATTTTGTGTGTTTGTGTGTGTGTGTGTGTGTGTGTGTGTATAAGCAATTACAAAAATGCATGGACTAAGAAGTGTGTGTGATTCTTGACCTTTAGGACTTGCTTGCGTGTATCCAGTTCTTCCATTCTTCTTCGATTTGATAAACCCTTCTGTCACTACTATAAATTTGCATGCGTACATGTAGTATACTGAGATCATACCACCATCAAATGTGGATGATATGGGATGAGTAGCTCTGTTTGAGCTGTCCTTGAAAACTTTTGCATATCATAAGCACTTGACAATGCAATGGTATTCATTTTCCAGTGATATTTCTGCATCCTGAGCTTCATCAGACCCTTTTCAGATGCTGTGTTGTATGCAAGATAATATTCCAGAGTTGTGTATTCAGAGATAGCTAATGAACAATACACTTTCAAGTTTTATTATAAATTAATTTATTAATTATTTATATATTTATATTTGTTTACCATGGTAGTGCACTGATCTCAAGGGACCATTCGCAGGCATATCTGGGCTGAACAGGCTCAAGTAAGAAATGAAGAAAACATATTTACAGATACAATGATATGCTAAAAAACAAATATGTATACATATTTATCGATATGCATATATATATATATATATATATATATATATATATATATATATATATATATCCCATTTGTTTTACCAAAATTCCATTTGTCTGAAAGTGACATTGCCGAGACCACTGCTTCGAAAATCCACAACTCCGAAACGTCACTTTGCCAAACCACAAAACATCAACATGACAGCTACGGAAAAGTGAAACACACAGCAGCACACTTTCTCTAATTTTTGCCTCCTCATACCATCTCCCCGCAAATTATATATACTAATTCTGAGATTGCACTACAGTGACAACAAGGGTAGATTAATCCATCCATACTGTAGTGCAACTGTAACTGGTATGGTGCACTAGATGACATGACAGTAAACGTTTCGCAGAAGGTACAACCAGCAGACTGACATTTTTCAGAATTGTGGATTTTTGAAGCAGTGGTCTTGGCGATGTTAGTTTCAAACAAATGGAATTTCGGTAAAACAAATGTGACCCATATATATATATATATATATATATATATATATATATATATATATATATATATATATGTTTACCATTAAATAGTCACACGATGTATGTCTGAACATCATACGCTCAAAAACAAATAATGCAACAATAAAAATATCAACGTATGAATCAGCGAACCCATAGTATTGAACCGACCTTAAAAACACGACCAGTACTGATGAGACTTTAACACCGTAATTCCCTACTGCTCTAGACCCAGGAACAAGTGCTAACATGGGTCCCAAAGGGGGCGCAGGTCCACTATTATGGTCCATCTATGGGTGGCATTGGTTTACACTATTTCAACTCTTGACATTTTGGAAAGCCGACATTTCATCCCACGACATTATTTTTTGATAGTTTGAACATACGACATATCCATGTTCATTATTTTCACGATAGACTATATATATATATATATATATATATATATATATATATATATATAGATATTATATAGATGCAAGAAGGTCAGACTAAACATATTATATAGCTGTAGCTGTTATATATTTAACATATGCATCAACCTTTATGTTTAGTCTGAGCTTCTTGCTGTGACTGTATAAAAAGAAGTGTGTTGATTTTTTTTCTTCTTGTGGATCCTGCTGTTTGCCTTTTACCCACTTTTCTCAGTGAATTTCCAACTATTACATTTATGTTACATAACTCTCTTTTCGTGATGCAAGAGTATTTCTATTTTGAAATAACACAGATGTTATTTATTGCTCATTATACTGTGTGAAATGAAATTTCATTTCCATTTTCTTAAAATGGATTCATATGACTCCCTGCTCCAGTCTTGATGATCTTGGAAGAAATTTTATAGTACTCAAACTATGCAAAGTGCTTCTCATGTAAATGTTAATGTGACACTCTGAGTGACATAAACTCATTGCTTTTGCTAACCTCAGCAGTTGTGAAAGGAATTACTCACAGGATGTAATAACTATATTGATTTTAACTCGCAGTCATTTACATGCCACCTTGAAATAATGAGGCATAGAGTGAGAACTCCAGATTCTATAAGTCTCACACACAAAGCATTTCAATGAGCTCTGACAGTCTTGTTTCATCAGTACTACTACATAAACCTTTTGAATAACCTACGAATAAACTTTATTACATGCCAGGTTTCTGTTAAATTAATGTCTGACAACAATAAGTTCAGAAATGTGACATAAAAATTTGCACTAAAATGTGATAAATTAATATCCAGCATCAATAAGTCATTCAAAAGGATAATAAATGCAATTTGCTCTTCTGTCTGATATGTCATTTTCATGGGCCAGGTCAACATATTATTGTAACTTAAGAGACTTATAGTAATTGTAATGCATTTGAAAAGTCTGATTGCAGATTTTGTTTTTATTTCCTAACACCATAACATTTCAAGAACTTAATACTGACTCCCATGGTCTGATGTCCTGAGATAGCCATTTTTTACAGTCTAAAACCAGTCTTTTCTGATTTGAGTCATAAAACACACTTTCTGTATTAACAGACAGTAGTTAGCTATGGTGCATTCTTTAGAAGAAAATTATTACAGAGGTCTGTCATCTGATTCCAAATATACTGTTCTATGTCACTCACAAGAGATTGTTTGTGCAGGATACAGAAAGAACAGGAAGGTTTTGATAATTTATTCTGGAAACGTTTATAATTTTTGAAAATAAAGAACAAACTGGGAGCAAAATCTCAGGAGAAGACTTTATTACAAAAAACTAACACTTTTGTCTTATAAATAATCACGAGACTTCATCGGATTAAAATCCTAAGAAACAATCCATCTTTAAATAGGCAAATCAAATCACATGATTATCCAAATACTAAAATGTAAAACATAAAACCTAATACAAAAACATATATGGACAGAAAGAAAATAAGAAAATGTAAAATATAAAACATAAATATGTTAAAACCTAGCACAATAACATAAAAAGTAAATAATATATCCTAAACTCGTATCATATGCAAAATAGTTTACAAATTTACCAATCAAAGGAAATGGCACAAAAGCTCAAACAAAAAAAAAAAAAAGCCCGTAACAAGAGAGTTTCCACCAATGAATCATCTATTTCATGATTTCAGTTTCAAAACCAATGAATACCGTGCCATTAAGACCAGGCCAGCCCACTCCATTAAAAGTTAGAATCCAATACAATTCATGCAAACAAGGATGTGAGTATATGAATTTGCTGGTCAAGCATAATAATAACTTGACTGATGAATTAATGAATGAACTGGGTAGTTTGAACAACATTATTACGAGTGACCTTTCTTTGAATCTTATAAAAGAGAGTATATTCATATTTTTTCCAGCACTGATTCATTATTGACAAGATAAAGGATAAGCAAATCAAAAAAATTCAAAGAGATGTTGATGCTTATATGCAAAATAAGGCATACCCTACTCCCCTGTCTTCTCAGGAATGGGGAAGACATTTAATCAGGCATCTGCTGAGCATTCTATGTGTAACAATTACAGTAATCAACAGGTTCCAACTTCTAATGCCCATTTAGGGCAGATGGCCTCTTCATCTTTGGATTTTTCTTTTCCCCAATGATTGGAGAGGCTAAAGGAGCAACATCAGTAATGAAATGGAACCACCAATGGGATCATCGGACTTCAGTACCATATCCACCATGGAACTAGTCTTCATCCAATCACATGTACCCACCCCAACAAGTGAACCAATCAGTATGGCAGCAACAAGGGAACCGGAATTCCAATCGGAGACAGAGATAGCCCATTCATCAGACAATAATAGTAAATGTTCCTTAGTTACGAATACTTTTGGTAATTTTAATGTTTTTATTTCTCCGGTTCGATCCTCGGCTAGGGTGTCTTCTGTGTGGAGTTTGCATGTCCTCCCTGTGGTTGCGTGGGTTTTCTCCAGGTGCTCCGGTTTCCTCCCACATCCCAAAGACATGCTGTAGGTGGATTGGACACTCTAAATTGGCCCTAAGTGTGTGTGTGTGCATGTGTGTGCCTTCTGTGGAAGGTTGGGCACCGGGCTGGCAACTCGACACAGTAAAACTCCACCGCCAATCATGAGCGGACAGGTGATCCACTGTTGCGACCCCTAACTGGGAAAAGCTGAAAGAAGAAGAAGAAGAATTTATAGCTCACAAGACTCTGACCACTCTGTGGCTGTCCTTTTTTCAAAGGGGCTGACATTTGTATCAACTTATAAAGCAAATATTGCATACATTTTAATGGATCTAAAATGTTCATTAGAAAATTGAATGTGCATATTTTTTTGGGGTCCAACAACACATCTTTAATGTTAAATCCACTGCAGTTATCTAGTACTTGTAACCCTCCCCTACATCCCTCCCGGGCTCTTTTTGAGAAGTGCTGCATGATAGATCTTAGATATATTTTACCATCTAAGCATAATGTTTCAATCTTTAACCTGACATTAAGTGAACATGAACTCTTATCTTGGATTAAAACTTTGAATGTCAGGTTCATGCAGTCAGATAAGGGAGGGGGGTTGGTTGTTATGAACCAACAAGCTATTTGGATAAAATGTATGGACTGATTTTCGAAGACACTTATAAGCCAGTTTCAAGAAATGAATTAAATATTGCATACCATAAGTTACATCTGCAACTTAGTGATATGTTGCTTCAAAAATGTATTTCCTTGGAAGAGTTTAAATTTTTGTCTGTTGATTTGCTGGTTATCCCAACTATTTTTGGTCTTCCTAAAATTCATAAAGGCCTAACTGATGTCTTATTTTGGATGCTCAGAATTCTATCACATTCCCCCTTGCAAAGTTTTTGGATTTTATGTTCAAAAATCTTTTAAAGTGTGAAGGACATTTATCTATCAATTCTTGGGACTTTTTGGAACACTGTAACAAGCTGACTTTTAACCAATCTTTTTTGTTTGTCACCATTGATGCAAAGGATCTGTATTCTGTGATCGCACATGAATTAGGTATTTCATGTTTACACAGTTATTGGTCAGGAAGGGCATCAAGGAAGATGCCATTAATTTGTTGGATGATTTGTTAGAAATAGTTTTAAGAAATAATTATATATTTTTTTTTAAAAATTAGTATTTTGTTCAACAGCACAGTGTAGCTATGGCAGCTGCCTGTGAAGGCTTATTTGCTAATGTTGTAATATTGGAATGGGAGAATCAATTCCTTTTTCAGAATAAGTGGTTTGGAGCTTGTGAATTATATTTAAGATATCTGGATGATATATTTATTGTTTGGAGAGACAACAAAGAGTCCATCCCCAATTTCATTGGCTACTTGAATAGTACTACATCTTTGTTGTTATTTCTGCATGAAGTTGGGGTTAATAGTATTTATTATTTGGATGTTGCACTGGAAAAGACTTGGTGCATGGTTGTTATATTTCAAAGATTTACAGAAAACCAACCTACTCCAATAAATTCTTACATTACAACAGATCCTACCCCCTTAGACATAAGAAATCTGTGCTAAAAGGTCAATTAGTTAGAGCTGCTCATATGATCATTATCTACAATAATTTTCTTGATGAATGTGAACATTTAAGTAGTATGTTTCTAACAAGAGGATATCCCCAACCATTTATTGACAATGTCAAACAGGAAGTAGTTTCAAAAAGGAACAATCATTATTTCTGTCCTATTTTAGCTGTGACTTCCCAACCTGGATTTACCTCTTTGGGAAGTACTGCTGATGTCTTTTTTGATGCATCAGCTGCACATGAGCCTGACAATGCTCACAACTTTTCTTTAGCTTCTTTTCTTCCTTTAATTCCAATAATATGGTCATTAGAGATGTTATTTTAAAAAAACTGGACTATTTTATTGGATGATTATAATATTAAAACCAAAGTAGGTGAAAAAACATGTTTTATTTATAAGAGGGGTGCTAATTTTAAAGAATTTATTGAACATGCTTCCATTAAGAAAAATGTATGCTATATGGCTATGTGTAAATGTGGTTTTTGCCTCTACTGTCCCTACATATATATTGGTGAATTATTTGAAATTAATGGTACTATGTTTCACATGAAAGGGAAATTCAATTGTGAGACCTGGGGTATTGTATATGCAGCCTTATGTCAACAATGCTTGGCTTTCTATATCAGTAAAACCGAGTGCAGGTTGTGTGACAGGATTCATAAGCACTTGTATGAAATTTGCAAAAAAAGGTCCACAAATGCTTTATATAGGCACATGTCTGACTGTTCTGATCATTGTTTTAAATGTATTATTATTGTGAAAGTTATACAGAATACAAGGGGTGGTGCTTGGGCATTAAATTTGGAAAAGCATGAATTGTATTAGATTCTAACTTTCAATGTGGTGGGCTGGCCTGGTCTTAATGACATGGTATCCATTGGTTGCCTTTTAAAATTGAAATCAGGAAATAGGTGATTCATTGGTGGAAACTATCTTGTTACTGGTTGGTTAGGCTTTTGCGCCATTTCCTTTGATTGGTAAATTTATACACTATTTTGCATATGATGCAAGTTTAGGATATATTATTTATTTTTATGTTATTGTGCTAGGTTTTTAACATATCTATGTTTTATATTTTACATCTTCTGATTTTCTTTCTGTTCATATATGTTTTTGTAGTACGTTTTATGTTTTACATTTTAGTGTTAGTTTGGACAATCATGTGATTTGATTTGCCTATTTAAGGATGGGTTGTTTCTAAGAATTTTAATCTGATGAAGTCTCAAGATTATTTATGAGACATTTTTGTAATAAAGTCTTCTCCTGAGCTTTTGGTCCCAGTTCGTTCTTTATTTCGAAGTTTGATTTTTTTATTCCTTTTCTTGAGCTTTTATAATTTTCTTAACTTTAAATTATCAGAATATGCTGATGTTCATATAGGAGATAAATATATTCAGTCAAAAGTGTTGCTGCTATAAAACTGTTGTTCTACTTGACAATTCTTTTCATCCAGAGACATAAGGGCAGTATGCATTTGCAACAGTACTTTTCTGTTACATATACATGCTTTTTAGTGGTGAATTTATTGCTATGGCACTATCCTAGGCCCATACTGGTTTAGGTTGAAACTGTCAAATCTATCTTTTCCATCTGAAGTGTTCTAGTTAGAGATGTATACAGTTGACTTGAAAATGGGTAAACTAATTACATATTTTACAGATAGGGTGTGTCTTGACTAGAACCTGAGTAAATTGATCATTTGGGTACATGATGATCGTATGCTGTTATTACAACAAAAACTAAGCATATAAGATTTGGGTGACATAGATTGAAGAGTGATTGTTTAATACAGTACACAGTGACTGAAACTGTGGATTCATTTAATGGCCTGGGTAGATTCAGTTTTGAGTTTTTTTCAAATCATATCAAGCAGTTGGTTAATGATAGTTATAAAACTTTAGGCTGTATAAAAACAACTTTTAAAGACTAGGAAAATAAGAAACAAATCATCATAAGTTACACTAGACTCAAAATGGAGTATGCAATAATAATATGAAAACATTACAGTAAAACTAGCATGAGTAAACTGTGGTTCTGTGGAAATATAACAAGGACATCCATGGAAGTAAAGGTTTAAGTTATTATTATAGACAGAAATATTTAAACTTATACAGTGTCACATACAGATATTTAAGAGGAGACCTTACTCATGTTTATTGGTCATTTAGAGACAACTAAATCTGAGAATGTTTGCAGTTATCAAAGAGTAGTAGGGAATCATCAGACAGCCTGTGATGTACTATTTTTTTCTCTGACAGCATAGCTGATGCATTAAATATATTACCAAATCATTTGAAAGCAAGCACTAATTTTGACATTTTTGAAAACAACTTGGGCACTTATTATAGGAATGACTGTTCTGGTATATTAGCAGGCTAGAAGGGCAATATTGTCCGTGCCTGAAATATTTGTATGTATATGTATGTATCCATATATATAAGTATGTATGTCTGTAAATATGCTATTATGCAATGTATGCATGTATATATTTATGTATGTATGAATGAATGAAGGTATGTGTGTAAAAAAAAAAAAAAAAATATATATATATATATATATATATATAGGAATTCATAGATGTATGTATTGAAGTGCAACATTAATGTAAATCTAAAAAAAGAAAGGATCTTGAGTGCATATAACGTGTTATTATGAGATGTATTTAAGTGCAGCTTCTGTTAAAAGTATTAAACATTTTTATTTTTGTCAGCCCTATTACTGTGATTAATGATTTCCTGTATGTGGGCTGCCAAGCTGTTTCAGACTGCTGTCTCAGCAAGGTAAAAGTTCACAAAGAAGTCTAGGAAAAAGACACATTCTCTTAGATGGAACTTCAGTACGTGTGTGTGTGTGTGTGTGTGTGTGTGTGTGTGTGTGTGTGTGTGTGTGTGTGTGTGTGTGTGTTTCTATTAGAGGAGTACATCGGTCACTTATCATTACATAGCCTAGTAAAACTGCACTCTTTTGAAGTGAAACCATTAACTAACTGAAGAAAAAGCTGAGAGGTTCCCTCCAACTATATTGGTTAGAGAGCAATGTACATTGCAGAGTAAAGATAGTAAACAGAGTTTGACCCAAGATGGAAAAAGAAATAAATAAAAAAACACTTACATATAAGATAGAGTTGTCACAGGTATGCACTGTCTTAATTTGCATTCATCTTAATCTGTACAAAAAAAACACTGTTTTCATAAAATATAATTTTTCCATCAGGAAAGGATCACTTGGTTCACTGGGTCTGTTATTTTATCTGATGAATAAGATGTAGATCCTCCTCAGTCAACAATTTATTAATTTTTCTCCATACTTCAAACAATCCTGAATTTTGTCAAGGCTTTTGTGCATGCATGTTTATCTGTAAATCTATGTCAGGCATCTAGGACCCTTTCTGTCAAATGACACTTCCTCTGTCCCCTCTAAGAAATTAAGATGTTTCCAGTGGTATATTCCTATGCGGCCCTGTAGGTTCTCATCATCTGGGCTCCCTACTAAAATGTCAGGACTCAAAATGTAGACTACCAAAATGGCAAAAAAATATAAATGAATAATTAAATAAATAAAAATGTAAGAAATGATTGAATACTGAACATCACTTTTTGCCTTTAAAGTTTTTTTGTGTTACAGGGAGCACCCCCATCACTTCACACACACACACACACAAATATATATATATATATATATATATATATAGATATAGATATGGATTCACTTTACTTGCTTGAAATTCGAAAACCCAGAAGTGTGAAATTCAAAATCTTGCATTTTGGAGATGTTGAATTAGTGGTTCTGGTGTTGCGCTGTGTTCAAGGATTCATGTAAGTGTTTATGTTTTAAGGGTTTTGGGTAGGGGCTGTAGTGTGTGTTAGTGTGTTTTGTTACTGTGATGTGTGTGTGCGAGGGGAATGTAGCTTGTGTTGTGGTGTTTCGTGTGTTTGTGTATGTAGTGCGACCTTGGAGTTAGTATATTTAAGTAGGGGGCGTGTTGTGTAAATATACCAACTATGATATTACCATACCTCTGTGAAAAGGAAATATTCCACAAAATGACAGTCTGTCTGGATTTTTGTCCGTTCATACTCCACATTCCAGGACTTGGCATTGACAATAGTTACCTATCAGTTGCACTCAGCAGATTCTCAAAACCACGTACCATTTTTTGTCATGTTCTTCCTTTCCCTACTTTGCTCAACACTATGCATAATAAGCCCTCCTAGTCACCTTTTGTTTGTCTTCATGTACATACCATGTATTACTTTTATTGTCTTACCATGGACTGCTTTTGGGCTTGTGAAATTATTCTAAAATATCCAGGTTCAGATGTTTCTTATCAGTAATAATATACAAAATGGCATTTGAACTAAAAAAGTATTTTGGGGGAGAAAAGTCCTTTATATTGGATGTGTTATAGATCATGCCCTTGCACTTCTATACTTATTTCTAATTCCATGCCCACTATATGTTTGAGAAAGTGAGAATTTCTCCATCCTCTGCATAGCAGTGATGAGATTTACAACACCGAGCATCTCATCAGTGAACTACATTATAATTTATACCTACTGAACTACTGCCTCTGTCCTACTTAGTTCATCTAGGGATGAAGTTTCCTAGGCTATGAGTAATACTGTTCATGGTGTCTTAAATGGAGCAGTAGAATTTGTAAAGCCTTACTCCATGTCTAAAAGGCTGACTTATAGAAAGGAACTATAATTGTGTAGTCTGAATTAGCTTGTGATAAGGTTTGCTTCTATTCCATGACTTTCTGTTTCTCTAATATTAATGCCTCTTCCATATTATCACTTCATTCTGCCAGTAGTCACTGCTATTCCACCACATTGCTTTATTCATTTTAGTGCTTTTAATATCGTAAACACTAGATTTTCTTCAACTCTGTTTTTTTTTTTTTTGCTGTTGCTTTCCCTAAAACTCTATATGCTTTCCCTATATTTTTTTGCTTCTGCGATACATTATTAAATAATGCTGGCTTGATTTAACATTTTTTTCTGCCTTGGTTAAGTATCACTGCAAACCTTTCTATGATCTACTTTACATGTGTCTGAATATTTCACAACAATTTTGTGTGCTATCATATTAAATCCTCAATAAATTCTAAGTAGGCCATGTTGACAACTTATCAGTTTCTGGAGTCTCAAAGAACTGTATTATACTTAGCATTCACACATTCTGATGACATTTACTATAACATTTAGGTTTCTTGAGGAAACAACAGAATTTTTGCCTTTCCAAGTGTCAGTATGACAAAAAATTCTCCAGTGAGTAATATTTTTGATAAATTTTATACATAATGATTTTTCACAGCAAAATAATTTATAACATGCGCCAGATCTCTGGTTTGAGTAGAACAGAAGGTATCAGGACTGGAGGCTAAACTCAATGCAGCAAACATAACATTTTTTTTTCTGTTGATTTACAAATATTTTAACTAAGAAGTTTGAAATGTATCCCACCCTCTTCCCATGATAAATATCAAGTGCTGCTGAATGTGGTACACTTTGGAAGTTATATTTACATGTTTAAGCCATATGGGCTCCTAGCAATAGTTTGATAAATGACTGTCATAATAATAAAAAATACTCACATTTGACTTAATTTAAAATCAAGTGATGTAACATTATTTTATAAATTAGTGTTATATCACTTGATTTGATGGAAGTGTGAAACTTACTCATTTTTTATATCAGAATGTGCTCAGCAGTCAATGTATTTCATTGCTTAGGATGGGTGTTAACAGTTTATATCAATATTTTACATGATTTCATGTTCAATATAACATTTATGTAATACATGGAGTATGCTGATTATACTCCAAAATCAAAACCAAATAACCTTGCTATAACAAGTTTCATAAGTAATAAACTAAGCTGTAACAAGCTTGGTATAGTTATGTTCATACCTATGAATTTCACTGCTATAACTGAGTCCGATGCCACTACACATGCTACAGTCTCCGTAAAACCAAAGGGTGCTACCATAGATGCTAGAGTCACCATAAAACCATATAGTGTCAACACACATACTAAAGTCACCAGGAAACCATACACTACAGTCACCATAAAACCATATGGTGTCAATGCACATACTAAAGTTACCATGAAACCATATGGTATCACCACATACGCTACATTTACCATATAACCATATGGTATTAACACACATACTAAAATCACCATGAAAGCATATAGTGTCACCTCACACACTACAGTCACCATGAAACCATATGGTGCAACCACACATTCTACAGTCACCCTGAAACCATATAGTGCCACCACAGATTCTGTACTCACCATGAAATAATATGGTGCCATGACACATGTTACAGTCACTGTGAAACCATATGATGACACCACATATGCTACAGTCACCATGAAACCATATGGTGCCACCACATGTTACAGTCACCATAAAACTATATGGTGCCACGACATATGCTACAGTCATTGTGAAACCAAATAGTGCCACCACACATGCTACAATCCACAAGAAATCATATGGTGCCACTATATATGCTATAGTCCTCATGAAACCAAATGGTGCTAGCGCACATGCTACAATCACCATGAAACCATATGGTGCCACCATACATGCTAGAGTCACCATGGCAAATCCATACCTATCAAATGTTTCAGATTTCCCATCATTTCTTCACAGAATTTACTCTTTGTTTTACAACATTTTTAGATTTGAAAGGAGGCAGTCAAGTTTTATCAGACATTACACTTACAGATTTTGTTTAATTTTCAGAAGATATATCTGAATACAATTCTCTGCATTCTATCAATTTTCTTAGTGAACATTGTTAATATTCAAAAGATAGATTTGATATGAATATTTCATCCTGATTGTTTTTGGGCTTTATCTCTGTCTCTTGAGATAAGAGATTGACAGCTCAGGGGAACCCACTAACCAGCCAACTGTAACATAACCTGTACTGTCATATCAAAGACAGCAAGATGCAAAACATATTGCTATTAGCCAAAAACTTTTATAGTTGTGGGACATTTTGTTTCCACACTTTTTTTCTTTTAAACTGGTGATGTATTGGAGTGGCTACAATTAAGCATCTGGTTATAATTGTTTGTTATTTGTTCTTGTAATGGATTTAAACAAAATAACCTCCCAGGCTTTGTATCAAGATGAATTTCTTCAGTCTTTTCAAAAGCTCATAACTAGATTATGACTGGAGACCTGATCGTATTCACCTGTGACATTTCTAAGGATAACCAAGAGGCTGTAAATATAATAAGTGCTAAACATGATTCAATAGTGAATATAGTCAACAAGAAGTTAATACCATGGTTATGATTCTGGGCAAGCATGAGTTTGTGTATAATGAATTACTTCCTGGGTCATGCTGTGTACTAGCTGTTGAGCCAATAAAAGAAAATTCACAAAAGATGTTTGACACTGTGCACAGTTACATTTATTTACAGGTGAACAAGTTAATAGCATTATTAAGAAAGAAGCTCCATATATGTCATTAGCCAGTTTTATGTGCAATACAGTTAGGTAATAAGAGCAAAGGTGCAGCTCACCATTCTGGCAGCCAGGACCATTGCCCCATCTGGCATCGCTCCTCAACTTTAAGTTGTTGTAGGTGTCTTGGGAGATACATGCCAAAAGGGGCATTGTACTCTATAATGGGTCTGATGAGGGATGAGTAGAGAGGACCAATGACCTCCTTTTTTCTAGAGGAGAACCCTTTTGTGATGAGATGTGGCATGTAGAAGGATTTCCTGACTACTGTGTTGATGTGGTTATCAAAGGAGAGACTACTGTCCACCTGTGTCCCAGGTCTTTTATCGCACTTTCAGTGTTTAGTGAGCTACCGCCTATGTGGTAGTTCATGGGTACCGGGTTTTTCCCAAAGGGGATGACAATGCACTTATTGGCATTGAGCTTGAGGCCATGACTTTGACACCAGTAATCTGTCTCTGTGAGGCCCTTTTGCAGAATGTCTACATCATTAGGTGATTCTATTATGGGTCCCAGTTTGCAGTCATCTGCGAACTTTGTTAGCCAAAGACCTTCTGTGTTGGCCTGCACTTCAGAGAAGTAGATGCCGAACAGGAAAGGACCCAGGACCGAACCCTGTGGTACTCCACTCATCACTGGTCTGAAGTCGGACTTGGAGTCAGCTACTTTTACTGTGTGGGTTCTGTCAGTAAGCCAGTTGGCCACCCATCTTGTGACATAGGGATTTATGCACAGTTTAGTGAGTTTATCTGTAATTCCAGGGTGGTGTATGGTATCAAAAGCCTTGCCCTTGTCTACAGCTCTAGTGACTGCTTCAAAGAAGTCAATCAGGTTTAGTAGACATGATCTACCTTTTACAAACCCAAACGGAGTGGGGTCCAGGGTTTGGAGGTTACCTATGTCTTTGTTTATAAGCTCCAAGATGATACATTCCATGGCCTTGCAGACCAGGCTCATCAGGTTAATGGAGCAGTAGTTTCTGGGGTCCGTGGTGGTACCCCACTTTTGAATGCTTATGGTCAGTCATTGTATAATAGCAGGTAACATACTGCTTTAGATTATTTTGCTTCTGCTACATAAAAGGAAATAGTGTTAGCTGACCTAGTGGGTGTTCAGGCTGTTCTGTGTTGATCCTGACTAGCTTCCCATGTTATCAACAAACAGGGATAAGGTCATACTTGGATAACCCAAAGACTAAGTACTTACAGACAATTACCTGCTATTATACAATGACTGACAATTAGCATTCAAAAATGAGCACACTGACTGGCCAGCCCAACCAACGGGCCCATTGTAAATCCGAAAATATACTAATGGGAAAAGGTCCAGTTGCCCGGACTTTTTCCCATTAGTATATCTCATATTTTTTTTTTTTTACTGTTTTTTTTAATACAAAATGAAAACGGAAGACATTTTACGTTCGGGAGATGGCACAGACAGAAATAAAGGATAATCAGGTACGTTCTACAAAACTTGAAAAACTTACCTGATTATCCTTTTATTTTTTCTGTCCTGACTCTCCCTAACATAAGAAGTCTCCCGGGTTTTTCTTTCTTTTTTTTTTTTTTCATTGATTATAATAAAGAAGAAGAAGCAACGGAGATCTTCCTTTCTCCATCTTCACAACCCTGATGTACTGCGTAAGCATTGGAGCACAAGTCCCATACACATGCGTAGTACATCAAAACAAGGCAGCAATATATCACTAGCCATGGAGGAGCAGTAATGCGCCGTTATACAAAGCCATTATTTAAGAAAAGTACTTTTTTTTTCTTAAATAATGTCATTGTATAATAGCAATAACCGACTCTGTGGTTGTGGTATATTGAAATGTACCCATGGTTAGCTTTATTTAATAACTTGGGCTTTGCCCTTGTGATTAAACCACACCATTCATGGGTAAATCTTCAATATACCACACCAATGTCGTCGGTTATTGCTATATTATCATTTAGAGTGAGAAGCAGCCCTGTATTGAGTTGTCCCTCAGAAGTGTACCATGCTATCAGGGAGGTCAGACCTGTTTTTGTTTGTTTTAGTTTGTCTTGCTAACCTGGTAATAGACAATTTTCAACCTCTGTGTTTCTAATTAGATGGTTCTACTCCAGACCTATGAGATGAACACTGTATCTGCTTGTTGATATGCATGCAATTCACTTCACAGAGGCAAAACAGAGAAAGCATTAAAGAAAAGAATATATCAGCATATATATAGAACTGGTAAATGTGTTTATGTGATGACTCAAGTGCTTTAGTGAGACACTGTTTGGAAAGTAAGGATTTTCATGTTTTTTTTTTTTCATTTATGATTTTTGAGAAGGGTAAGATACCAGTTAGAGGTGGTGACTGGAAAACTTGTTTGGAGCACCATGAGTTACTATGGCAACTAAGGGCCAGTGCTACTGTTGACCTAGATCTTAATGAAACTATTTCAGCAGGTACTAAGGTTTATATTTTTTAACAATGGTTAGTTTAAATGATCTATACAATGCTTAAGTATGCATCTGAGTCATTGATTTTAGAATGAATGACTTTGTGCTCATGTGGTTATCACATGGCCAAGATGAAGGTCTAAATAGTTTGTGTGTATTTAGACACAGGCTGGTTCTGAAAAAAGTCTTTACCTAAGTTACACTTAACCAAATTTTGTACGTTTTGTATGGTTTACCTTTGAATGTTCAACGGCAACATCTTTGAAACTGTTGCCACAAACTGCAAACCGTGAAATTCCAAAACTGCAAAAACCGACATGCAAAATTCCAAAATCTTGTCCCCTTTTTGACCCATGGTAGCACTTGTTTCAGTGGTGGAGCGATCAGAAATGTCAAAAGTTGATATTTATTTGACATTTCAGGAAGTTGGCACTTCGGTTTTCGCGTAAACGGTTCGTGGATGTGCACGTTCGACGAATTTGCTTTCACACATTCAAAGGTAAACCGTTTTATATTTTAAGTAAATTCTTTGATACTTATGTTCATGTTCCAATTTTGTCTTCAATACAATTTTGGCTTTTTTAGGGTTTTCGTTTACTTCTGTTGCAGGTGGGAGTGCATGTTCAGATTGTGCATGGTTTGTATTTTTAAATAAATTCTTTGAAACATATGGTCGAGCTGCACTTTGGTCATTGGTATTAGCTTGGCTTTTTCTGTTTTTTTCATGCACTTTTGTTGCAGCAAGGAGTACGTTTCATTGACTTGTAACTTGTTTCATATAACAAAGCAGGATTAGCAAGATGAGATTGCATCCCTCCTTGAAGTGTACTTAATGTGCTTTTAAAGGTGGAACTGAATACCTGATTCCTGTATGCCTGCTTCTTGAAAAGAACATATGTGTACCACTGCAATGCAATTCAAGTGTTTAGAGAAGAAACAGTTATTCCCTTCTGCTTCATTCTTTATGGCTACCCAATGCCCCCATCCAACCCTGGGTTTACCAGTCTCTACTACTGCCCCAGGATGATTTGCATTCGAAGGTTGGGGCTGGAGTGGAATCTACCTATGTCCTAGGGAGTCATGCTGTTAACTACATATTTATGAACTTTCATTTGGTATCTCCCCTCTCCTGCATTTATTTGCTTCATCTGGGGGTACATCCCTCTGTGCACTACACCTCCTTGGAGGGAATGCCAAGACAAATGCTCAAATGAACAAATTTTCTTTCTACACAATGGGGCCACTCATCCCTTCCAGCCAGCGCTTTAAATATCTGAGATGCTAATCAAACCTGATTTACCCAGATCATAGTTGGGGCATTATCCATCTATGTCCTAGCACTGACAAAAAGGGCCAATTATTTGTCTATTATTTAGTTATATTCTAAAATCCATATGACTATGGATGGATAGAAAGCATTTCTGCCTAGCTTGGGAGATCTGAAGAAGAAAACATTTGGGTGACTGGCATTTCTGACAAGCTGAGAAGTAACTGAAGATAAACTCTTACCAGTGTAACTTCTCATCATTATAGCAGTCTGTTAGCAAAGGTAAAGAAAGCTTCTTGTCTGGGACACGTCTATCCCCTTTTGCCCCTATGGTTCGCTAGAGGGGTGTATGACGTCAAAATAGGCTGTATTTCAACTGCCACAACTGTGTTCTCTAACCTTAGTTATTGAGTTGGTCTGGTGGTCTGTTTATCCTCCCTCTATAATGGTACAATAGTGCAATTGCCTTATTAACTTGCCAAAGCAGTTTTTCCACACCCCAGATGAACATCTATTGCAGCAGAGCATCTCATGAATTTGTGGCTTTTACAGATACTGAGTTCTGTTCTTGCCATATGGTAACTGCTATTTAATACTGTAATCTGTTCTTAGACTGCTACATGTTTACTGATGTAGTACATATTTCTTGTCATTCCTAATAGCAAACAACAATTAACAGGGACATATAATAAAAACGTTTTATTCTATTCATATTTTTAATTCAGAAGGTACAAAGATAGAAATAGTTATGACCCCTAAATGGACAGGGGACTTGGCACAGAAGTGACAAAAGGAGAAGGCATAAGTAGTCTAGAAATATTTTTTCTGCCAGCACTTACTTAGAATAAGGAAGAAAACACTTCATGGTGGCTTATAGAAGGGTGAAGCATCAGGTTTTATTTTGGCTGCTTTCACAATACCTTGTACCATTTCACCTAACAGTAAGGTCAAGGCATCTTGCAGAGCCCCATATACCCCCTCACTAGCAACTAAACAGGCTACTGCTTTTGTTGCTCAGACATTTTTCTCTAAATACTAGAAGATGTATTACAGGGATATAGCATGGCTCATACCAGGTAAGAGATAATTTGGTGTAAAGCAGCTTTGGGGTAAAAGTAAAATATCAAAACAGAAAAAAGGTTTCACTTCAGAGGTGTAGTTCTCCTACTTAAGCTGTACTATTTTATATAGTACAGTACTGGTGTCTCAGACTTCTTTCTGTACTGACTTTAAGGTAACACATATTGTTTTCTGTGGGTCATTTACAGCACCGGGGTGGGGTGGGGGGCAGTCCTGCTCAGCTACTCTTATTATCCTTAGCTTCAGTTTGTTTCTTTACTCTAACCCCTATTCCCACCCACCACCACCTCATTTCTTTACAACTTCAAGCTGCACCCCATCTTTTTCTGTCAATTGCTAGCCATCCACATAACCAGTCAAATCATTTCCTTTACAGCTTCAGGCAACAACCCACCTCTTTTTGCCCATTGATAACCATTCTTACAGCCAATCAAATTGTATCCCTTATGGTTTCAAGCAGTACCCCATCTCACTCAGCCAATTTCTAATCATTTAAACAAACAGTCAGATAAACTTCTATTCAAGTAATCTATCAGGACTAACTAATTCAGCTACCAACCTACTATGTTCCAAAAAGCCATGTTTTCTGAGTTCATATACATTTATTTACCACAAATTAACTTCTTATCCACTTCAATATGTTTCTCTGCTACAGCAGTAATATGCATTCTACTCCCCCTGCATTCCATTCCAATAACACCCCCACAACAGTTAATATTCTTCACTCTTTTCTCACAATATCTATAAACTATTTTCTATCAAATCCATCCTTAGGATCCTTAGCTTAGGATGCTCATTTGGTAATACATTCCCTGAATACAAAACAGACAATAACACAAAGTAGAATCAGCAAAACAAACATGTACAAAATACTCATATGTTGCAGTGGGACTCATTTAATCTACAGCCCAGTCATTAACTGACAGAACTACATTACCAGTGTTAAGTGACTCTCAAAAACAACACTCAGTTTTGACCTTAAGGAGTATCCACAGAGTTATTTTTATTTTTATTATTCTACATATACCGTAAGCAGGAGGCACACAATTTACACCGCACATGGCAAAGAATAACTTAAATCCTACTCTCACCATAAATGCTCAAGGGTCAATAGCAAATATAAAATGACTTCTTTAGCTTGGACGAATATTGCAAGCCTAAATGACAAATGGGCAAAACTACAAGTGTGCTATCCTCCTATAACCCCCAAATAATACCTTTAACTGAATCTTGGTTAAGTTAGATAGGTGGATGTCTCTGTGTATTACTTAGAAGTATTAGATCTCCACAAACAGTTGGTTGTGTAAATGAGCTGGGGGATGTTTAATAATATTAGTTCACAAAGAACCCAACCTCAACCCCAGACCTAATTACTGACAATAATGCTACTTTTGCGCATAGTCCCAACTAGATTATAATAGAAGGAACACTTGATGACAATACAAAACTATTCATTGCCGTGGCATATAGCCCATACCCATCTTCCAACAACCTAATATAAGATGCCCTTAACATTATACTATCCAAAATCAAGTAATGTAAATTGGCAATACTCAAGCCTGAATATTGACTAGAAATTCAGATAGTACAATAACTATGCAGACATACAACAGGAAACAATTTAACCTAGCTGGTAAGAAAAGATGCCAGGTTCGGTCCTATGGTGGACAAAAGTGCAATCCTTGATGTAGTCATTACAATAATATCTGATAAATTATCAGATCTACAAATAAAATTACCAGATCAACAAATACTCCCACCTGCAATAAATAGTCTGAAAAAGCACTGTTGGGTGTGAAAGAGCTAACCATTTTATAAGTCTTTTCACTTTATTAAGCACATTTTATTTTAAGTTTCTCACTTGCCGTGTTTCTGTGCTGAACTTGGTTTGTTGCAAATAGCTGTCTTGGTCAACATGAGGAAACAGCGTACTAACCCCACTTTTATTGCCAGCTTTATAGCACTCCATTTCTTAAGGCAGTGTAAGAACTGCAGCATGCTCACTGAAAATGAAATCTTGCTCAACCCAAAGGACTGCCTCTCTGTCAGAGGTTTAAATATTTAACTAAACTTGAAGCATCCTTTGTTACAGCTGGTTGCACATAGTAAGCAACCCACACCTATGCAGCATACCCAGATTGCCAATGCAAAACTGCCATGCACTGATGTAAATAAAAAGTCCCTACTCAGGCCTTCTAGAACTCTTAGGTCTATGCATCAGCCAAACCCCCCAAGCTTACCTACTTCATGCAACCCCTCTCAACAGATCCAAACCAGAATACAGCATAACTTAAAACAGCCAGATAAAGGGGTCACTTATCTGATAAGCAGAAGCCTTAAGGCAGCAAAGCAAACAAAATACAGCTAGCAACATCCGTGTCATAGTGACACCATAGTCATGCACCCAGATGCCCCATTTACCATGCTGAGCAAAGACAGCTGCCTCACAGTTAACAGGATCCACAGTTGACAGTAGGACTCTTTTGTTTATATAAACAAAAACATCTTTATTGGATTATCATATCCGACAATCATACATTTATATAAATGAAAACAAACCAAATTAATACATTTTCAGTTGCAGACATTATACATCACATATGATCTTCGATACAGTCATTGTCAATCAAACATGACATAGCTCATTCAATTCCTGTCTTCCATTAAATCTCATGCCTCCTCCAATCCATTATTCTGCATGTATTGCTCCCACAATTCCCATTTTTTTCATTGTAATTTGGTCCTACCCCTTTCTAAGGATCCCACTTCCATTTATTTTATCTCTCTTACTATATTTACGACTTCTAATACTTTTGGTTTAGACTTTGATTTCCATTTTCTAGTAACTGATTTTTTTGGCAGCCACCAGAATTTAACTCAGCAAGGACTTACTATGTTTATGTAATTGAGATCCTATCATAGCTCAAGAAATCATTTCCTTAGTTAAACCAATATGATAATTATTTCTGACAGACTAATAGCAAATTTTAGAGTCTGCCCACTCATTGCACTCAAAAATAACTTCCCAGTTATCTCTTTCTTCCTCATCACACCTCCAACATTTACAATCTACTAGAGGAAAAAAATGAATCTGCATAGGGTATAAAAATACCTATGCAAATACTTCTAAGCAAAAATAGTAAATCTTCTAGACTTTGTTGCCTATTTAGGAACCTTATCCAATCTTTCTCTCTTCACAATCCTTCTAAACTTTCTTAATCAATTCCTAAAGTTATCATTCAGTATTTATATGCCGTACTAATTTATCCTGTTTTTTAACAGCAGCTTCTGTTCTAGTAACTAAAAACTCTACTAGTGCTGGTCTTTCACTTAGAATCCATCTATACTTTCTACTACTTTAAGAATATAATATTCTGTATCGCTATTGTTATTCTCCACAGGGAATCTGCATCCAAAATCCCAGTGTCTGCTTATTTATTGAAATTCCGTCTGTTTCATCATCACTTGCCACTTCAAATTATAGCTTTCTGCTTGTGTTTGTGTTATGTATAGGAGCCTTAACTGTGTAGCTCTGAAATGTATTTATTTATTTGACATTTGTTAACCGGGATAGTCTGACTAGATCACAAGACCCATTTTCAGTGGCGGCCCAGGAAGAAAAGTTCCACAATTTTAGAAAATTACAAAACTTACAAGCAAACTACAATATATAAGTATACAGTGAATACATTGCTAGTTTAACTGTGATAGCACTTTACAGAAAGAAACTATATTGCCTTTTTAGGCAAGGTACAAATGACAAATTCACCACCATAGCGGGTACAAGCAAGCAAAATCTGAGGGTAATGCTACTCAATGCTAGAAGTCTAAACCTTAAAATGCACTTACTCAAGACACTCCTTAAAATGGAGAACTTCAACATCTGTGCAGTGACAGAGACCTGATTCAAGGCTCCAGAGAGAACCCCTGCATTACCAGGCTATAATTCATACCACACCATTCAGCCACCTAACCTGGGCCAAAACACTAAAGGCGGAGTTGTGTCCATATTCATTAAGGATATCCACACCTCCAGGCTAGTTGCTCAGCATTATGCATCCGAGATTATCCAAGTACAACTAACTCTGGGCAAGACCACAATCCAAATTGTAACTTGCAACAGATCCCAAACTATGCCGCAGGATTCCCACTCCTCATTTCTTTAAACACTGGAAAATATTAGGGTACAACCCAACACCCTAATAATGGGCGATTTCAACTACTCCACCATTAACTGGGAAAACTACTCATATACCATCTCTTTTGCTCAACGTTTTCTGGAATTCAGAAATTCCAATGCCTTGGATCAACTTATCCATACCCCCACCAGGGGCAGCAATATCATAGACCTGGGCATTACCAACATGGGCGATCAGTGTTCCACACCAGTGGTCAACTCCTCATTGGTCAGATCTGACCACAAGCTAATCACCCTGGACATCCACATCCTGCCCCCACCCCCCATTAGGGAAACCACCATAAAAAAATTTCTCCAAAGCCAACTTCACACTTTTTAAGACAGAAGTGGCAAACTTCACAACACCCATGCAGACGGACAATAGAGGTATGACTGCTGAATCCTACACAAATGCACTTTATAAGCACATACAAGAGTGCATGTATCATGCTATCCCTAACAGAACCAAGATGCTATCCTCCAGAAAAAGGAAGCCAATATGGTGGTCCCCTGTCATGAACAAACTCTACAACAGAAGAAAGAAACTGTTGCAAAAAAGAGTAAAATCCTATGATTGGAGTAGCTCCCTAGTCAGCCTCAGTAAGAAGCTGAGATCCCTCATAAAATCCTCCAAAGCTAGTTACGAAAACAAAATCACCACTGACTCTAAAGATAACCACAAAGCACTCTATAGCTATGTCAAGAATCTCAATGGCAGCACTCAGATCTGCTCTGAGTTACAGCACATTGGCACTAAATATACAGAACCAACTGATATTGCCAACATCCTGGCAGATAGGTTCAGTGCTAACTTTACCCCCCTCGCACCCCATAAATGGCCCATCTCTATACTGGAAGAATGCAAAGTTCCTGTAATTACAGCTGCACAGGTAAAAAACACACTCTTCAAAGCCAAGAACAAAGCATCCATGAGACCTGACAACATCCCAGGCTGCATTCTACACAAACTATAGAATGAACTGGTACCCCACCTAAGCACCATGTTGAATCATAGCCTCACCTCAGGCTTTGTGCTCACTGAATGGTGCACAGCGACGGTTATCCCACTCCACAAAGGGGGAGCCACCATGGGCCCCAAGAACTACCGCCTCATTAGCCTGATGAGCATGGTCTGCAAGGCCATGGAACATATCACCATAAAACTTATAAACAAATACATTGGTAATGTCCACATTCTGGACCCCACCTGGTTTGGGTTTGTAAAAGGCAGAGCATGCTTCCTAAACCTGATAGACTTCTTTGAAGCAGTCACCAAAGCAGTAGTGAGGGTAAGATGGTTCACACAGCCTGTCTAGATCTCGCCAAGGCTTTCAATACCATCCCCCAGTCTGGAATTATAGATAAACACACTAAACTAGGTATAAGTCCCTATGTCACAATATGGGTTGCCAACTGGCTCACTGACAGTACCCACACTGTGAAAGTAGCAAACTCCAAATCCGACTTCAGACCAGTGACAAGTGGTGCACCACAGAGTTCAGTCCTGGGTCCTCTCCTGTTTGGTATCTACATTTCTTAAGTACAGGCTAACACAGAAGGTCTTTGGCTAATGATGTTCACAGATGACTGCAAACCAGGAGCCATAATCGAAACCCCTAACAATGTAGACATCCTACAAAAGGGCCCCACTGAGACAGATGCCTTGTGTCAAAGGCATGGCCTCAAACCCAATGCCAAAAAGTGCATTGTCATCCCCTTTGGTAAAAACTCTGTACCCATGAACTACCACATAGGTGGTAGTCTATTTAACACTGAAAGTATGATAAGAGACATTGGGACACAGGTGGACAGTAGCCTCTCCTTTGATAATCACATCGCCACAGTAGTCAGGAAATCCTTCTATGTGGCACACCTTATCACAAAAGGTTTCTCATCCAGGAAAAAAAGAGGTCATTGCTCCCCTCTACTCGTCACTCATTAGTCCCATTATAGAGTACAATGCCCCTTTTGGTATGTACCTCACAAGACATCTACAACAACTGGAAAGGCCACAGAAATACCGCACAAAGAGGATTAACAGCCTCAAACAGATGTCTTACACAGACCATCTCAAAAAACTCCAGCTTTACTCCATCACATATCACCTACTCAGAGGCAATCTCTGCCTAACATACAAAGCTATGTCAAACCCAGCACTGTTGGATATGCTCCACTTAAAGAAATCCCAATCCCTCTGAGCTACATGCTCTAGGGACCTAAAATATGTCACCACAATAAACAGAACATGCTGGAGGGATGGATTCCTGTCCCAGAGACTTCCCATGCTCTGGAACAAACTACCTATCTCTATCAAACAAAGCTCCTCATTAGTACTCTTCAAGAAAAATCTTGATGACTGGATGGGAAATTGGAAATTCACCCAGGGAATCATCTCTGTGGCTCTGTTCAACAGGAGCACAGGAAAGTAATTTTCTTGGGTGGCGAAAGCCAGGGTACCTTTTTGGCTAGGCTTATATAGGCCCTAGGGCCAATAGCCTAGTACCTACCTATGAACCTATGAACCTATAAGCAAATATAGTAGATATAAGTATACAGTGAATACATTGCATGTTTATCTTGATAACACTTTACACAAAATTATAAATTTGACAAGACTTTTACAAATATGACAAGACTTTTAACAAGATACAGTGTCACTGCCTCATTGATAGGATATTTGCACAATACCATTCTTCATGTTTGATTTGGAAGAATACTTGTGCTGTTTAGATTAGTTCATATGGAGGTAGAAGGACAGAAGTAGTATGGTACATTTTTTCCAGTCCTAACAGTCTTTAATGCTAGTGGACATGTTAACGTAATTAAAGGAGGTATAGGAGGGCAGTTGTGTATTAGCCTGGGGTTATGCATGTGCATAGCCATGATTTATTTAGGTGTTCTTTTAGGAAGGCTTTAAAGAGAGGTAGGCTAGCAGTTAGCCTAATGTTGGGAGGGAGGGTATTCCAAGATTTAGCAACAGAGTATGAGCATAGAGATTTTTCTGGGTTTCTAGAAGGCTTGTAAATTTCAAGGATGTTATTATCTTCAGATCTGAGGGGTCTGTTTGGTTTGTAATGTTCATCAGGTTATCCCAAACACCTTGTTTTGCTGGAAGGCACAACTTATACCACTCTACTTCCCTTTCACATAAAGCCGTTCATCTCTTTATTAATTGCTATTCACAATTTCTCCTCTGCTTAATTAAAAAAATGCCTGACCTGTGTATAAAACTAAAGGGGTAAAACATTTACACTGCTTGTATTTTGCTATCCATACCCATAAAACAGAGGCTTCCAGTATCTCGTTTTTTTATTCTGTGTTGTTTAGTCTCTTCCTACATATCCTTAGCTGTCATAACACAATCTTTTTTAACCTATATTCCTACAAACTTATTTTTGTCATGTCCACATAAGTGTGGGTATTGCTAAACCAATTTGTGTGTGAGTACACAGCTGGCAGCTATTGCCTTTATTTTACTTTCATTAATTTTGTGTCCCAAAAAGATATGAAACTGTCTCAGAATGTCTCACAACACTGAAATGTCCTTTTTCTGGTTTTATCACGTACAAAATAATATCATCTGCAAAAAAATCCAACTTTTCTTGATTATCATATCCTAGAATTTTTGAGTCCGTTATTTTTTGCCAGTGGTTCTAAATACATTGCAAGTAACAAAGGACAAGGAGGACACCCTTGTCGGGTTCCTCTGTTCAAATAGAAATTATCACAAAGAAACAGCCCATATTCATTTCCATCTCACATCCCTCATATATCTCTCTAACCAACCTTGTTGTTGTGTCAAGGAATGCAAATGCTTCTATTGCCTTACTTAAAAAAAACAGCTTACTCTGTTGAATACTTTCTCTGCATCAAGACCCACACAGCAGTGGTATTTTCTTACATTTGTCTTCCTTCTGGTTTATCGTTGTTCTGTTAATGTTGTTAAATGTTTCCCTCCCCTCTACAAAATCACCTTGATACATATGTATCAATTCTGGCATCACCTTTGTTATTCGTTTAGCCAATGTAGATATAAACACTTTATAATCATGGTTTAGAATTGGAATGGGCCTATATGAAGCTGGATCTGATGGAACTTTACCATCTTTAGGTATTACAGCCACACAATTTTCTTCCAGAATGTTGATGCTTCTCCTCCTTTTAAAATACCGTTAAACAAAAAAATTTCAGATATTTACCGCTTCCAAACTTCCACAGAAATACCATCTATTCCTGGAGACTTTCCTGTAGGAAATGGTTAATAATTGAGCTTCTTCTCCCTCTAACCTGGGCATATGTAATACTTGCATAAATATTTCAGTTTGTACTTTTTCTTGATTTTCATATTTCTCTGTTTTAGACAGATTTTCATAAAATTTCTGAACTATTTTTAATACCTCTACAGGATCTCTGGTTATATTTTATATAACCCCTAAACTTAGCAACACCCCCTTTCTACTTTCTGTTGCCTGAACTGTTGTGCTAAAAGCTTTTGTGCTCTGCAGTTATATCAAAAATAGCTGCTTAACAGCAGTCTTTCTAAACTAATGCATATAATCCCTGTAGACCCCTGTTTTCTCTTAAGCACTCTGCAATTGCACCTCTTCTTGTTCTGTTGGATTGCCTTTATTCTGCAACACTTTAACCTTTGCCAGTCCCTCTAAATAATTCTTGTTACTTCTTAACCATATCTCTCTCTTTTATGTCTACCCTATTTTTCAACTCCAATTTCATTTTAGCTATGTTTCGAAGAAATTTATTTTATGTCTACCCTGTTTTTAAACTCCACTTTCATTTTAGCTATGTTTTCTGAAGAAATTTCTGTCTTCCCTATTAACTCCCATATAATTTCCACTACTCATTCCTTAAATTCCTCTCTGTTTAAGAGATAGGTGGTGGCAAAGCACCAATTTCTCATTTTTATTTCATTACCCTGTCAGTAGGATTCTTATGGCCCTTTACTGTAGGTAGACATATGATCTGGTCATTGTACGGTTGAGAGTAAATGACTTAAGACCCACCCCCTTGGATCATAGAAAGACGGCTATAAAGAAGCTCTCTGAATATGCATCAGAACTTGGTGTGAAATTAGCCTTTAACAGTATCAGATCATTGTTGTGAATGATGCCACAGTAGAATTGAAAGATAATTGACATTTATTATTAACTTAACTATTGGTGTCATTCCTGTCAGATCAGCCTGTGAGGAGATGAATGACAGTCCTAACTGCTTAGCTAGGGATGTCCTGCACGACTTCTCTTCATGGCTTCTGTATATTTGCCAGGTCTTTGCCTTCATCCATAGAACTTTATTAGGCAAGGTTGTTCCTTAAATTATCTGCATACCTAGACAAAATCAAAACTACATAAAGGTACCACTGCTCAATGTTAGAAGCCTTAACAAGAAATTACACTCCTTACAGGCATTCCTAATTCTTGAAAATATAGACATCTGTATAGTTACTGGGACATAGTTTTAGGATAATGATAGCAATCCTGCAGTGCAGGGTTTCAATGTCTATCACATTTTCAAGCCCTACACAAAAACAAAGCTACTGGAAGGTGCATATCTGTTTTCCTAGGAAGTCATCTCACTTCCAGACTCTTGAGGCAGGACAATGAATTTGGAACCCTCCATTTCCTCCTCACAATAAATAGATCTCTGTACCACATCATACCAAACTACCAAATATGCACCATGTGCCCTTCAGCCCAAAACGCATATTTAAATAAACTGGGATCCTCAAAATCAAACCCAGCACTATTCTCTTGAGTGACTTCAACTATCCATCCATTAACCAGGGATGGCTTTTTCTACTGGTTGCTAAGATACAGTCCCCCATTTTAAGAAAAAGTAAAGAAAATAAATTGTCTTTATTTAAATGGAGGAAGTTGATTACTGTTTAAAAATAATACTCGGCTTTCTGATTTTTGTTTTGTTATGGGTGCTTGGAACTCAGCACATGCTCATGTGTGGCTTCTCAGGGATAGCTGAAGCAAATAAACACAAAAGCAAAAGAACTTACATAGGCTTAATCCACAAATTGGAAGAGCTCCTGAGGCTGTCAAAACTTCACTCAAAGAGCTTTTCATTGGGTTGGTGCATGAAGCAGCAAGAAGCTCAGGTAATTGGTTGAGGCTGTCTCGGGTGATTGAAACAGCCTGACCGACAAGTAAAAAAAACAAAGAGTCAGCATACCAATGCAGAGGCACAAGCAAGCATGGGAACATTTTTTAAGTGTTTATACATGTTTTTTTAAAGTATATAAATGTTTTTAATTAGTTTCCTTTTGAGGCACTCTTCCTTTTACAACCAGTGGCACGTATTTTATATATATATATATATATATATATATATATATATATATATATATATATATATATACACATACATATCATCATCTTCTTTTGGCTGTTCCCGTTAGGGGTCGCCACAGCGGATCTTCTGTTTCCATTTCTTCCTGTCCTCTGCATCATGCTCTTTCACACCAACCGCCTGCATGTTCTCTCTCACCACATCCATAAACCTTATCTTAGGCCTTCCTCTTTTCTTCTTACCTGGCTGCTCCATCCTTAGCATCCTTTTCCAAATATACCCAGCATCCCTCCTCAGCACATGTCCAAGCCAACGCAATCTCGCCTCTCTTGCTTTGTCTCTAAACTGTCCAACCTGAGCTGACCCTCTAATATACTGATTCCTAATCCTGTCCATCCTAGTTACACCCAGTGCAAATCTTAACATCTTTAACTCTGCCACATCCAGCTCTGACTCCTACCATTTCGTCATTGCCACTGTCTCCAACCCATATAACATAGCTGGTCTCACTACCCTCTTGTAGACGTTCCCTTTCACTCTTACTGGTATTCGTCTGTCACAAATCACTCCTGACACTCTTCTCCACCCATTCCACCTTGCCTGTACTCTCTTCTTCACCTCTCTTCCACACTCACCATTACTCTGTACTGTTGATCCCAAGTACTTAAACTCATCCACCTTTACCAACTCTACTCCCTGCATCCTCACCATTCCTCTACCCTCCCTCACATTTACACACCTTCATTCCTCTCCTCTCGAAAGCATATCTCCACCTCTCCAGGGTCTCCACAACCTGGTCCCTACTCTCACTACATATCACAATGTCATCTGCAAACATCATAGTCCAAGGGGCCTCATGTCTGATTTCATCTGTCAACCTGTCCATCACTACTGCAAATAAGAAAGGGCTCAGAGCTGATCCTTGATGTAATCACACCTCCACCTTAAACGTATCTGTCACTCCCACCGCAGTCCTCACCAATGTCACACTACCCTCGTGCATATCCTGTACCACTCTTACATACTTCTCTGCCACTCCCGACTTCCTCATACAATACCACAACTCCTCTCTAGGCACCCTGTCATATGCTTCCGCTAAGTCCACAAAGACACAATGCAACTCCTTCTGACCTTCTCTGTATTTCTCCATCAACACTCTCAGAGCAAATATTGCATCTGTAGTGATCTTTCCTGGCATGAAACCATACTGCTGATCACTAATCATCACCTCCCTTCTTAACCTAGCATACATATACACCATGCAATTAGGAACTCAGACTCAGCTTCTTAACATTAATGATGCAGGTGGAATATCCATGTCTTCAGCTGAACAAAGGTGTCTGGGGTTTCTGTTTGAGAAGTTACCCTTGGTCAGATATAAGAACAGGTTAACAAAGTGAGAAAGCAAATTAAAATATCCTATGGACTCTCCTAGCTGCCAACTACTGGAACTCAAAGATCATTAACCAAAAATGCCTTTGTTCTGTGTCCTGAGTGTGGTCCATCACTAATTTCTTTAGATTCTCAACAAAATATCACTACCTTTCAAATGTACTAGAGCAAAATAATTAGATTAATTCATTATAAAAGGGAATTCTATTGTAATATCATTCAGAAAAGTAAATGATTGCCTTGTAAGGAAAGCACACATCACCATCAACCTAATAAATTAAAGCTACTGCTCATTTTAAGAAAACATAATACTAGAAAGACACCCCAGTATAACCTAAGAAGTCAAGCACTTTACAGCTACAAATATCTCCTTCCACTATGGCAGTAACAGAAAGAGCTTTCAAAAAAGGTTCTGCTGTAGCAAACTAATTATCTTTCAAAAGCTCTTGAAAACACAACTCACTAACAAACACATGAAGAATTCTAGGGAACAAGATTAGATCTAAGGAATTGGGGCTAAGATATCCTAATAAACTTACACTGCTCCTAGCAATGTTTAGCCATAATGATACAGAGAGATAGCTGTGTAATCAGTCTAAATATATTAAATAAGCAGTGTGAGGATCATTGTATATAATGTAGTAATTTGTTTAAATAGCCTTCATGTAAAGCACAAAGTGATCATAATTTAAGTTTTTTTATTTATTTATTTATTTATTTACATTTGTTTACCAGGAAAATCCGACTGGACAAAGGTCCTTTTTCAGTGGAGGCCTGGGGAGAAAATCTCCACACAAAGATGCACAGATACAAACTAAGTACAGAATTAATAATAAAAAATTAATAAAATTGATATATATGCAAGTAAACAATGAAAAAGTAAACAATGCAAAAGCCTCAATCATAAAATATGAATAAACATAGTTTTACATGAGGACAGTGGAAATATACTGTGAATACATTCATGTATACATAGGAACATTGGTTACGTCAGGGATGGCACATATTGGAACATTAGCATAATAGTAACAGTTGCAACGATTATGAAGTTATAATGCTTACTGGACACAACAGCTATGGCTGTAGACTGAGCCAGATATAAAACCATATTTAGTGAGATGGAGGAACCGGGTGCAGAGACTTGGAGGAAAACAGTAGGAGAAGATTGAGGAGTGAGTCATTAGAAAGGGTAGGCAGTACAGATGGAAGCAGATGTTGTGCAGATGTCTTAGGTGATTGTGATGAGGTCAGGTCTTAAAGAAGTTAAGAAATATACAGTACTGCTAGAGCCAGCAGATGAGAGATAGAAATGAAATGTGGTGGGTGTATAAGAGGCTGGGGGGTGTAGAGAAACAGATTCTCTAGTCTGGATTGGAGCACGGGCATAACCAGTGTTTTTTTAAGTGTGTTTTTAGCACAGCTTTGAAGTGGTTGTATGATTGTATAGATTTAATTGAGGGTGGGAGAGTGTTCCATAGTTTGGACATTATGCAGGATTAAAGAGCTTCCCCAGCTGAATTTTTGGCCTTGGCTACTTGAAGTTGGTTTTTGCTATTGGAGCATAGTGGTGTGGTGGTACAGTAGGGCTGGAGTAGGTTTTGGAGAGATGGGACTTTAAGGGGGCTTGTTCACTAACTTGTGAGTGAGGGAGAGTTGATTTAGGTGAAGGAGTTGAGGGAGTTCAAGCCAGTCAAGTTCAGTAAGAGATATACAGTGGTGACTGCAATAGATAGCCCTAGTGACAAAAGGTAAAAGGTGAATGTTAATGTTCATTTGAAATATAATTCAAAAGGTAATCTGCAAATCTGTAATTCAGAAGGTAATCTGCAAATCTGTAATTCAGAAGGTAATTTGTAATACTGTTTTGAAAAAATGCTCTCTCTTGTTTCTGGTCATAGCTAAAAATTGTCTTTGGAGTGGTTTGCTTACCCAGTTAATCAAGGAAAATAAATAAATAGATATTCAAGGAACTGCTGTTATAAACATATAAAATTACTAGGCATTAAAAATGCTAGAATGTAAGGAAGATAACAGAGAAACCAGAAGATGTACATGTTGTAATTGGCTATCCCTGTTTGTCAGTGTAGTAAACACCACTGTAAAGAAACATTGCCGTGTAGTCTTATCAAATCATATTTTAAAAGAAGATTTATATTGGCAACTATATATCTTACTTACAGGCAGCTTTCCTATGATTATTTGATGTGCACTGGATAGGGCATTGTTCCCTTTTCTTGGTCTTTGATGTTAAATTTCCTTTATTCATTCTGCAATGCTACTAACTAAACTGCAAGATCATTGTTCGTGTGGTCACTCTGCTCCCTGCTGAAAGAAAATTTTCCTTTCCCCACAGCAGTACAACAATGGGGTTAGTACACTTATGTCCAGAGGTATGGTGTGAGCTTGCTCACCCTTCTTAAATAGTTTCCATTACAGTTGTTTAGTTTGGTCTTTTTCATAGTGGTGTTTTCATTGATTTATGATCAGTAAGTAACCCAATCAAGTCAATCACTCATAGGGGAAGCCATGAAGTATCTCAAGCTTCCAGGTCAGGTTAGTTCATGTCTTGCTTCCTATAAACAGTGTGGTTTAAGAACTAGCTACTGGGATTGGGATTCATGCCTTTAGTGGGTGCTCAGTATGGCTATGTGTTGAGCCATGGTTGCATTGATTAATTGACTGACAACTGTCAAGGACAATTGAATATATTTCTATACAAAGTCATAAACTCTTCTTCTTCTTTCGGCTGCTCCCGTTAGGGGTCGCCACAGCAGATCAACTGTTTCCATTTCTTCCTGTGCTCTGCATCTTGCTCTGTCACACCAACCACCTGCATGTCCTCTCTCACCACATCCATAAAACTTATCTTAGGCCTTCCTCTTTTCCTGTTACCTGACAGCTTCATCCTTAGCATCTTTTTCCCAATATACTCTGCATCCCTCCTCAGCACATGTCTAAACCAACGTAATCTAGCCTCTCTAGCTTTGTCTCCAAACTTTCCAACCTGGGCTGACCCTCTAATATACTTATTCCTAATCCTGTCCATCCTCGACACACCCAGTGCAAATCTTAACATCTTCAACTCTGCCACGTCAAGCTCTGACTCCTGCCTTTTTGCCAATGCCACTGTCTCCAACCCGTATAACATAGCTGGTCTCATTACCCTCTTGTAGACCTTCCCTTTCACTCTTACTGGTACTCGTCTGTCACAAATCACTCCTGACACTCTTCTCCTCCCACTCCGTCCTGCCTGTACTCTCTTCTGCACCTCTCTTCCACACTCACCATTACTCTGAACTGTTGATCCCAAGTACTTAAACTCATTCACCTTCGCCACCTCTACTCCCTGCATCCTCATCATTCCTCTATCCTCCCTCTCATTCACACAGATATATTCTGTCTTAGTCCTACTGACCTTCATTCCTCTTCTCTCTAAAGCATATCTCCACCTCTCCAGGGTCTCCTCCACTTGTTCCCTACTCTCACTACAGATCACAATGTCATCTGCAAACATCATAGTCCACGGGGACTCCTGTCTGATCTCGTCTGTCAACCTGTCCATCACCAGTGCAAATAAGAAAGGGCTCATAGCTGATCCTTGATGTAATCCCACCTCCACCTTAAACGCATCTGTCACTCCCACTGCAGACCTCACCACTGTCACACTACCCTTGTACATATCCTGTACCACTCTTACATACTTCTCTGCCACTCCCGACTTCCTCATACAATATCACAACTCCTCTCTAGGCACCCTGTGATATGCTTTCTCTAAATCCACAAAGACACAGTGCAACTCCTTCTGACCTTCTCTGTACTTCTCCATCAAATCTTTCATACAAAGTCATAAACTGATGTACTTTTTATTACACAGTATGAAGATTTTACTTCCTGTTGAAGTACAGTGCACCATAATCAGGAAGTGAAATGTAATATATCACACTAATTGATCTGGTAGACACACTGAAACAGAAATCAGTATAGCTGTTGAGCAAAAAATATAAATGTATCATATTTTATTTAATCAATAAGATTCAAAACTAAAAAATAAACACAATAACACTTAACCTTCTAATTTTAAGCTAAGCTGAAAGTACCTGCTAACTTTCTGTTTATAGGTTCATAGGTAGGTACTAGGCTATCGGCCCAAGGGCCTAAGTAAGCCTAGCCAACAAGATTCCCTGGCTTATGCCACCCAAGAAAGTTAATTTCCTGTGCCCCTGTCGAGCAGAGTAACAGAAGTGATCCCCAAGGTGCATTTCCTATTTCCCATCCACTCATCAAGATTTTTTCTTGAAGAGTGCTAATGAAGAACGTTGCTTGACATAGATGGGTAGCTTGTCCCAGAGTATAGGAAGTCTCTGGGACAGGAATATATTCCTCCAGCATGTCCTGTTTATTGTGGTGACAAGGTTTAGGTCCCTAGAGCGTGTAGCTCAAAGGTATTAGGATTTCTTTAGATGTAGCATGTCCAACAGCTCTGGGTTTAACATAGCTTTATATGTTAGGCAGAGATCTCCTTGGAGTAGGCGATATGCTACAGAGTAAAGCTGGAGTTTTTTGAGATGGTCAGTGTAGGGCATCTGTTTGAGGCCAGTAATCCTCTTTGTGAGGTACTTCTATGGCCTTTCAAGCTGCTGCAGATGTCTTGTGAGGTACATTTAAAAAGGGGCGTTGTACTCTATAATGGGTCTAATGAGTGCCGAGTAGAGGGAACAATGACCTCTTTTTTCCTGGATGAGAACCCTTTTGTTATGAGGTGTGCCACATAGAAGGATTTCCTGGCTACTGTGGCGATGTGATTATCAAAGGAGAGACTACTGTCCACCTGGGTCCCAAGGTCTCTTATCACACATTTGGCATTAAGTAGGCTGCCATTTATGTGGTAGTTCATGGGTACAGAGTTTTTACTAAAGGGGATGACAATGCACTTTTTGGCATTGAGCTTGAGGCCATGCCTCTGACACCAGGCATCTGTCTCATTGAGGCCCTTCTGTAGGATGTTCACATCATGTGGGGACTCGACTATGGCTCCTAGTTTGCAGTCATCTACGAACTTCATTAGCCAGAGGCCTTCTGTGTTAGCCCATACTTCAGAGAAGTAGATACCAAACAGGAAAGGTCCCAGGACTGAACTCTGCGGTACTCCACTTGTCACTGGTTTGAAGTTACATTTGGAGTCTGCAACTTTTACAGTGTGGGTTCTGTCAGTGAGCCAGTTGGCAACCCATCATGTAATGTAGGGATTTATACCTAGTTTAGTGAGTTTAGCTATAATTCCAGAATGGGGGATGGTGTAGAAAGCCTTGGCGAGGTCAAGATAGGCTGTGTGAACCACCTTAACCTCGTCTACCACTTTGGTGACTGCCTCAAAGAAATCGATCAGGTTCAGAAGACATGATCTGCCTTTCACAAACCTGAACTGGGTGGGGTCCAGAGTTTGGAGTTTACCAATGTCTTTGTTTGTGAGTTCCATGATGCGTTCCATGGCCTTACAGACCAGGCTCATCAGGCTAATAGAGCGGTAGTTCCCAGGATCAGTGGTGTCTCCCCCTTTGTGGAGTGGGGTAACTGTTGCTGTGCACCATTCAGTGGGCACAAAGCCTGACGTGAGACTATGATTGAACATGGTGCTTAGGTGGGGAGGCAATTCGTTCTGAAGTTCGTGTAAAACGCAGCCTGGGATGTTGTCCAGTCCCACAGATGCGGTGTTTTTGGTTTTAGAGAGTGCAGCTTTTACCTGCATAGATGTGATTACAGGGGCTCTGCATTCTTCCTGCATA
Source organism: Protopterus annectens (assembly GCF_019279795.1). NCBI lineage: Eukaryota > Metazoa > Chordata > Ceratodontiformes > Protopteridae > Protopterus > Protopterus annectens. The sequence continues at coordinate 517,804,890 of NC_056727.1, read as the reverse complement.
GATATGGGCCCTTTAGGGGGTGAGGGGGGGGGGGTAAAGTTAGCACTGAACCTATATGCCAGGATGTTGGCAATATGAGTTGGTTCTGTAATTTTCATGCCGTTGTGCTGTAACTCAGAGCAGATCTGGGTGTTGCCATTGAGATTCTTGACATAGCTATAGAATGCCTTGTAGTTGCCCTTAGAATCAGTGGTGATTTTGTTTTCATAGCTAGCTTTGGAAAATCTTATAAGGGATCTCAGCTTCTTACTGAGTCTGACCAGGGAGCTCCTCCACTCATGGGATTTTACTCTCTTTTGCAACAGTTTCTTCCTTCTGTTGTAGAGTTTGTTTATGGCAGGGGACCACCATATTGGCTTCCTTTTTTTGGAAGATGGCATTTTGGTTCTGTTTGGGATAGCACGATCCATGCACTCGTGTAAGTGCTTATAGAGTGCATTTGTGTAGGTTTCAGCAGTTGTAACTGTATATTCCATCTGCATGGGTGTCATGAAGTTCACCACTTCTGTCTTATGAAGCATGAAGTTGGTTTTGGAGAAATTTTTTACCGTGGTTTCCTTAATGGTGGGTGGGGGCGGGATGTGGATATCTAGGGTGATTAGCTTATGGTCGGATCCTACCAACGAGGTGTTAACTTCATGAGTGAAACATCGGTCACTCATGTTGGTAATGACTAGGTCGAGGATATTGTTGCCCCTGGTGGGGGTGTGGATAAGTTGATCCAGGGCATTGGAATTTATTAATTCCAGAAAGTGTTGAGCGAAGGAGTTGGTACATTAGTAGTTTTCCCAGTTAATGGTGGGGTAATTGAAATCGCCCATTACTAGGGTGTTTGGTTGAACCCTAATATTTTCCAGTATATCAAGAAAAGAGGAGTGGGAATCCTCTGGGATCTGTAGCAAGCTACAATTTGGATTGCAGTTTTGTCCAGATTTTGATGCAGTTGGATAACCTCAGATGCGTTATGCTGCACAACTAGCCCATACTGTTGGAGTGTCTCCTTTGGTATTATATCACCAGGTCAAACTGCATGCACAGTATTCCAAGGAGAAATTGCTACAATTGCACAGTACATAAACCAGCAAAACTGAGATCTGATATCTAAAATACCAATGTTGCTGTTTATAAAAGACAAATATTCTCATTTGTACATAATGCCATTGCATAACAGTATTTTAAATGATTTTAACAGCTATTTAAAAGCACGCAGTCTAGTAAAGAAAATAAAATGTTAGGGTTAGCATAAACAACTCTGAATAAGAGGATAGGGTGCTTTGTTAACATTGTAAACAACATAAATTAGTTTGCTACATGTATTGTTTCTCCAAATAGTTGAAGACAAAAATCATAAAAGATAATTAATATACATTAACAGATGTAAACATAAAATTTAACTTTTTTCTTCATTAGGATAGCAGAATATTACATACGCACAACCCATTAAAAACACGGGAAAATGTATATATCTACAATGAAAACTAAAAGTAATTAAATGCTGATATACAATGGCAGTGTGGACATAACTCATATTTTACTCTTGGAAGGGGCTTGAGTTTGCTTTTTAGTATCAGTTTTCACTGTGAGTAGTGTATGAGTTACTCAAATGTCATGGTACTTCATAATTTGTCCTAGTAATAAAGCATGCATCGGGAAATAACTGAGGAAGGTTAACATGAAAATCCATCAACAGTTAAGGGATATAAAAATTCAGTTTGATTTTAGTCTTGCAAGTAATCATTTCAAAGATAGCCAGTATTTTTGTATGGCTGTATAATTTCACTGTACAAATAAAGCTAACTATAAGTTATATTAGTGATTAATGCTAAGTATCAGTTAAAAAGAAAGGGAGCACAACTTGTTTTTAAATAGGATGTGTCTGTACAGAAGTACATTTTTGAATGAGCATATATTCTGCTATGACACCTAGAGATGGCATAAAAACTATTAGGTGGTTATCATAAAATATACAGATCTGCCAGATAAGACGATTAATATTGTCTGTATTATAAATGAGTTGATATTGTTATATAATGTAATGTTTTCACTTTACTACAAGCATTTGGTACAAATTCTTCTATGGCTCCAGGTTATACAAACACATGTAGGACACAATGGGATGAAAACATTTATGTTAAGCTGGAGGCAAATGCCATCAATGTGAAGCAATATTTTCACTTTGATCATTACTTTGTTCTGTAGACTTCTGACAGAAACAGACTGAAATTATTTTTATAACAGATTCAAGAACAAGTCCAGTTCATTTGTTCATGGGCATTATTGAGTCTGGAACTATTCATAAACACTTTGCTTCATGGAGTAGGATTGTTATGCTGCAGAGAACAATATCAAAGTTTTACATGATTCATACTAAACTGCATACAATAAGATAAGACTTGCTGTCTTACCTGATTATGTAGACATATAACTCCATGCATGGAATACAAATGTAAATGGCCCACCTCTCTGATCTTCGCAAACTCAACATCAGTCTAAGGGACTCCAGTCATATAAAATCAGATGATTACAAATATGTAGTGGCCAAAATGAATATAAAAAACATATTTATTCACATTACTGTTAAGCACTTTTCATTTACTTAAAATAGTAAAATTCATCAAACCTCTGATGAAGTTTACTATTTTAAGTCAATGAAAAGCGCTTAACAGTAAAGTAAATAAATATGGCTTTTTTATTCATTTTGGCTGCTACATGTTTTTATTTGTTTGTTTTACTTTTGTTGCTTTTCATTTAAAATCAGATGGTATTAGACTTCTCTGGGAATCAATCCTCTGCACCTGCATGCATGTCAGTGTTGCATTCATCAAAAACAAAAATAAAGAAAAAAAAACACTCTTTTGCATGGTATGCTATATCTTACCAGCAGCAGAGATTCCTGAGTGCAGAAAAAAACAACGACCATGCTAGAGCAATGATGCAGAGGTGCTTAAGCCAATGGCAGCACTCAATGAACTGGCAATGATGCAGAGATGCTTCAGTCAATGACAGCACTCAGTGAACTGGCAATGATGCAGAGATGCTTCAGCCAATGACAGCACTCAGTGAACTGGCAATGATGCAGAGATGCTTCAGCCAATGACAGCACTCAGTGAACCGGATCCCCACATTAAAACATTTTTAAATATTTCCTGGTCCACAGAAATGGCAATGGTAAATCACTCTTTGGTACAATGCCATCTGTCTGTACCAGTGTGTGCAGCCCCTTAATGAGACTGTATACCACTTTCTTAGACTTAGTGCAATGCCATCAGTCTGTTATAGTAGAATAGGATGCCAAGTGGGCATCAAAGTGGTACACTGAAACCTGTGTGCTGTGGGCAAAGCCTTTATTAATGCAAAATGTAAAGTAATGTGGGAAGTGCTTGGTGCATACTAAACCATGATATAATCATAACTTATAGAAATGTGCCACAGCACACAGGTTTCAGTGTACCACTTTGATGCCCACTTGGCATCCTATTCTAGGCACATGTTACAGTGTTAGTTGCACACGGTGTTTTCTACGGGGTGTAGTGTGTAGATCACATACGGGGTTTTTGTCTCACACCTGTGGTTAGGGTGCAGGGGGTTCTTTTCTTTTCACAGGGAATTGTCTGCAGGCATTTGTCACTGCAGCTAAACTTCCATACTGCCATCTGTCCACCTCCAGTTGTCTCACAGTGGGTTGTCGCACCGCCTAGGTGCCTGAACCCGTTATAGTGTGCGCAAAACGTTAATGAGACTGTGTACCATGTTATTCATCTGCAGTCATGACAGTAACATGACTCAGTTTTATTAATCATACTGCTGAGCAGGACTGCTGATAAGCAAAACTGTACACAATCCCCTTAAGGACTGCACATGAAATTCATTCATAGCATGCCCCTAAACTCTACAGATTTTTGCAGAATATCCAGATTCTTGCCTCATAAAAATTGTGTTTTTTTACATATCACTGGGATGATCTAGACAAACAACAACAACTGGGATGATCTAAGGATTAAAATCACTAAATAGTGGCATGCATTTGAGTTTCAGACTGGGGCATTTGCCCCCATTATATCAAGATTTTTCCAGATTTCTTGTGCTACAAAGTTGACAGGTGTATCAGCCAGGCCAAAAAAATAACTGTTTAGATTCTTCATTTTATAAATCCATGAATGGAGTTATGACTATATGATATGAAAGTCTCAGCTCATCTTACATGGTTGAAAATCAAATGCAATTGTGATGCAGCTATATATGATGTCAGATAGATTTGCACATTTTGGCTACAAATACACTGACATAAAGGATAGAAAAGAAGAAACGTGTTCTCAGGGGCCACATGGTTCCCTATAAAAAAAAATGATTTTATATAAGTATGCTCCATATGGTTTAGCTTATGGAACTGGCTGCAATGCTATTCAGAAAGTCATTTAAAAATGGTATACATTATTAGTGATAGACATAAGCAATGGTAATTAAAAAATATGTTTACTATTAAAAGAAGTATACTAACAAGTAACAGAAACGGAAAATATACACAACTGCAGAAAGTGACCATTGTCTATGAAGTATTATGTGCTATAACTACACAATGTGTAAATATATTGCAAGTGTAAACATTGTCTCCCCAGCTGCAATCAGCAGTTCATTTTGAACCATTATGTATCTTGTCACATATTGGATGGTTTATATAGCACAGTCTGATTGTGACATTTTTGTTTAGGAATAACAGCTAGGATATTTAATGAAATTGTAATGGATGGAGTTCAGTGATTACACTCAAATATCACAAAAAGGACAGTGTAACACATTTTTAGACACCCTTATTGAATTATTACTTGTGACATAGGCAAATTTACATTTATATAAAACTAATCAAAACATATTAGCATGTTCACATTTACAAACATTGTAAGACATATAACAATATATGTGATGTATAATCTAAGCAACATCACATAAATTATTCATTTTCTGCCTTGTCTTAAAACGTATTCCTCCTCCAAACCTTTTTTTGCTGCGTGCATGTTCCCATTAATTATATTTTTTCTATGTAATGTACTCCTACTCTTTTCTAAAGCCCCCAAATTCCTGTTCTTTTATCTCTTTTGCAATATTTTCTACTTCAAATATTGTTGGTTTAGATTTTGATCCCCATTTTCTAGTAATTGCTTTTTGACATCCACCAGAATTAAACTTAACAAGGCCTTACTGTATCTAGACAATTCAGATCCTGTGTCTTAGCTCAAAAAAAGAAATTTTCCTTAGTTACACTTATTTGCTCACCCAGAATTCCCAGAGTACTCTGTAGGGAGTTTTTAAGTCTGTAAAGCAATACAGAAAGGTCACACACGATTGTTAAAAATAATAATTTAACTACACTACTTCAATAAATTATTATTTTTAGCAGCCGTGTGTGACCTCTCTGTATTGCTTTATGGTGTTTGATTGGACTTTTTAGTCTTTGGTTCAGAGAAGTGCTTAAATTTTCTAACAAGTGTGTGTTTCTTCAATTTTTAAAGTCTGACAACTCACTACACTCCAAAACATATGTTCCCTTTTACCCCTTTCTTCCCCATGGCACCTCCAATATTTGTCATCTACCAGAGGATAAATACTTTGGAATCTGCTTGGGGTATAAAAGTATGTATGCAAACACTTCCAGGCAAAAATCCTAAATCTTCTAGACTTTGTTTCATATTTCGGAGCCATACATATACCCCCCCCCCCCACACTGTTTCTTTGTCAGTTGTATATCTAATCTTTCTTTCCAATCATTTCTGACCTTTTATTATTGATTCTTATGTGCAATCTGCGGTGGTACAGCAGTAGCGTTGTTGCCTCACAGCAGGAGGTTCTCCTGTTCGATTCTCGGCTGGACTGCCTTCTGTGTGGAGTCTGCATGTCCTCCCCGTGGTCGAGTGGCCTACAAAAGACATGCATGAATGGGCATGCCTTCGCTGAAGGTTGGGTGTCGGGCTGGCAACTCGGCACCATAAAAATAGACTGCCAATCATTAGCGGACCAGAGTTCCGCTGTGGCGACCCCTAACCGGAAAAAGCCAAAAAGACAAACAATAGTTATTGTGCAATCTTTTATATGCCCTACTAATTATTCCCTTTTTAACAGCAGCTTCTGATCTAGATTCAATTAAAACTTCAACCAGTAATGGTCTTTCATTTTGGATTCTCCTATTCCTTTCTGTTTGCCTTTACTCTGACATCAATCACTGACAGGGAAGATAATCACTACCCTCCAATCCAAATACCTTATTAGCCTCTTCCCATTTTATTAGATTTCTCTCTCTAATTATTTGTTCCCAATACCTTGGTTCCTTTGCCAATTTATTCCATTAAATCTCAGCCCCCTCTTGTCTATTCTATGTACCCCTAATTGCACTTATGTCTATCAGCAGAATCTCCTTTCTTCACCCCTGTGTTGGCTTAGTTCTTAATATACATTCTACTACTTTATGAATATAATATCCTGTTTAAGGACCTATGTCCAAAATCCCATTATTTCCTTATTTCTTGAATTAAGCCCCTGCTTCATCATCATCCCTTTCCACTTTGAATTGTAGCTTTCTGCTTTTCCTTTGTCTAAAAGCCTTAACTGTGTAGCTCTGAAATATCCCTTCAAATCATGAAGTCCTAAACCTCCTTGTTCTATTAGATCACCTTATCCCATTTGACTCTTACCCTCAAAGCCTCCCAAATAAAACTCTTCAACACTTTATTAATTACTGACCACAACTCCTCCTCCTTGATAAAAAAAAGCCTGACCTGTGTATAAAATTAAAGGGACTAAAAACATTTTCACTGCTTGTATATTACTATCCATATCTATGAAGATGAGTCCTAGCTTCTCAGTGTTTGTATTATCTTTTGTTTAATTTCTTCCCACATATCCTTAGCTGCCATAACTGAATCTTTATTTAATCCATACTCCTAAATACTTTATTTTATCATGTCCCCATAAATATGGGTACTTTGGCACCAGATCATGTGTGGGTACATAATTTATAGGTATTGCCTTTGTTTTATCTTCATTAGGTTCATAGATTCATAGGTCTGTACTAGGCTAATGGCCTTGGGGCCTTTACAAGCCTACCCTGGCATTGTATCACCTGACTTTAGTTCTCGGTGCCTCTGTCGAGTAAAGCCACTGGAGTGATCCCTGGGGTGAATTTTCTATTTCCCATCCACTCATCAAGATTTCTTTTGAAGATGGCCAGTGAGGTGCTCTGCTTGACATGTATGGGAAGTCTATTCCATAGCATGGGCAGTCTCTGAGTTATGAACCTGTCCCTCCACAATGTTCTATTGATTGTGGTAATGAGGTTGAGGTCTCTGGAGCATGTGGTGTGGAGAGATTGGGATTTCTTTAGATGTAGCGTTTCTAACAGAGCTGGGTCAGACCTGGCTTTGTAAGTCAGGCAGAAATTGCCTCTAAGTAGGTGATATGAGACAGAATAGTTAGAGTTCTTTTAGTCTGTCCATATAGGACAAATGTTTAAGGCCTAGGATCCTCTTTGTGAGGTACTTTAGCAGCCTCTCCAGTTGTTGCAGGTGTTTAGTGAGGTACATGCCCCATTTAGCAATGTGCCACATAGAAGGACTTTCTGACCACAGTGGCAATGTGGTGATCAAAAGAGAGGTTGCTGTCAACCTGTGTTCCCAGATCTCTTATAATGCCTTCTGTGTTCAGTGGACTACCATCAATCTGGTAATTCATGGGAACTGGGTTTTCCCAAAGGGGATGATGACACAGTTTTTGGCATTGAGCTTAAGGCCATGGTTCTGACACTAGTCGTTGGTCAGAGTAAGGCTTTTCTGTAGGATGTCAACATCACTCAGGGAGTTAATAATAGCTCCCAACTTGCAATTGTCTGCGAATGTTGTCATCCAGAGTCCCTTCGTGTTGGCTTGGACTTCAGAGAAGTAGATACCAAACAGGAGAAGACCCAGGGCCGATCCCTGTGGGACTCCACTCATGACTGGTCGGTTGTCTGACTTGGAGTCAGCTGCTTTCACACTGTGGGTTCTACCTGTGAGCCACTTTTCAACCCACCTAGTGATATAGGGGTTGATGCTTAGCTTCGTGAGTTTTTCTATGATTCCTAAGTGGGGAATGGTATCAAAGTCCTTGGCCAGATCAAGGTAGGCTGTATGAACCACCTTTCCTTCATCCACAGCTCTGGTGACTGACTCAAAGAAGTCGACCAAGTTGAGCAGGCATGATCTACCCTTCGCAAAACCAAACTGTGTGGGATCCAGAGTTTGGAGATTCTCTATATCCTTGTTTATTAGGTCCATGATGATGCGTTCCATAGCTTTGCATATCAGACTTGTCAGGCTAATGGGGCGATAGTTCCCAGGGTCTGTAGTCACTCCTCCTTTGTGGAGAGGGATGACTGTAGCAGTGCACCATTTGGTAGGGACAAAGCCTGAGGTGAGGCTGTCATTGAACAGGGCACACAGGTGAGGTGCCAGTTCACTCTGTAGTTCATGTAGAACACAGACAGGGATATTGTCAGGTCCCATAGAAGCTGTATTCTTGGCCGTGGACAGTGCTGTTTTTACCTGTGCAGCAATAATACTGGGTACCTGGCAATCTACTGGTATTGTGATTGGTCCCTTGGGGGGAAAGGGGTAACGGTGGCAATGACTCTGCCGGCCAGTATATTGGCAATATCTGTTGGCTCAGTATAGGAGGTACCATTGTGCAGTAGCTCAGAGCAAATCTGGGTATTGCCATGGAGATTCTTTACATAACTATAGAAGGCCTTGTGGTTTTCTTTACTATCTGCTGAAATTCTGTTTTCATAGCTAGCTTTAGAGGATTTGATGAGGGATCTGAACTTTCTGTTGATGTTGTTAAGGGAGTTTTTCCAGTCTTGAGACTTCACCCTATTCTACATCAATTTCCTCCTTCTGTTGTAGAGTTTGCTTATGGAAGGGGACCACCAGATTGGCTTCCCTTTTTTTGGAGGAGAGCGTCTTGGTTCTTTTGGCTATGGTGAGATCCATGCATTTGTGTACGTGTTCATATAGTGTATTGGTGTATGATTTGGCAGTCATGCAACTGATCTCCATTTGCATGGGTGTCGTGAAATTAGCCACCTCTGTTTTTAGGAGCCTAAAGTTAGCTTTGGAGAAGTTTTTCATGGCTGTTACCTTTGCAGGGGGGGTGGGGGGGTGGGAGGAGTGTGGATTTCCAAGGTGATTAGTTTGTGGTTGGATCTAACCAGGGAGGAGCTGACTATTGGTGTAGAACAATGGTCGCCCATGTTAGTAATAACCAGGTCAAGGGCTACCTTTAGTGAGGATCAGAACGAGCTGGTCCAGGACATTGAAATTAATGAATTCCAGGAAACATTGGGCAAGTGCATTGGTACATGAGTAGTTTTCCTATTTAATGGAGGGGTAGTTGAAGTAGCCCAGTATGAGAGTGTTAGGTTGGACCCTAATGTTTTCCATGGTGCTTAGGAATGTGAAGTGTGAGTCGTGCCCACTACCTTAATGCTGGACCCAATAAATATATGTTGGTATTGATGGCACATACCACATGGTGTCATCTGATAGGTCAGTGTCCTGGTATCAATACATTTCCTTTCTAAAATATTTTTTATATTACTACCCCTTCAATATACTACCATCAATGCCAACATGTTTTTATTGGGTCCAACATAAAAGTAGTGGACAGGACCATAAATATAAAGGCAAATATAGCTGTTATTCTTGGGCAGTGGTTTATATTGCCCTATGCACACAATGTAATAGATATTATGTGGGCAAAACACAACAGAATTTGTTACAAAGAATTTACGAGCATTTTTGTGAAATAACTTTAAAACGTATAAACCAAATTACTGATAAAAATAAAAATAATAAACTCGGTGATAAACCAAACTGTGCTTTAATGCAAAAATTCAGTAAAAATCCAGCAAGCACTTTCGTCTTTTCATACACAAGACTTCTTCAGACTGAATTAAAACCTCTCACTTCATTCATTAAATACTAAAAAATATCATCACATGACATTCCAAATTAATGTCTTAACCCTTTCTTTTACAATTAGGCTACAAAATCTTCTCTGTTGTTTAGCCCAGGGGGATAGCAGGCGTTCAAATTAACCTGCCATCTCATAGTCACCAATATTTCCCAAAACCAAAAATTTTAAATTGATTTTACAACCCCCCATTTTATAATGTTTACCTAAAGCATTAGCTTCATTGCCCATTTCCACAGCTCTTTTATGTTCATACATTCTTTTGAACAGCTCCCTACTAGTACGGTCAACATAGAATGCATTGCAAGACTGACATACAATTAGATAAACAACAAACTTTGATTTGCATGTGTAAACCTTGTTGACATATACTTTTACATCATTAATAACAATTTCACTAACTCCTTCATAAATTAAATCACAAAAATTGCATGCCAAACATTTTTCCATCCTGCCTCTTGTACTAAAAGACCTGGGATTCAAACTGCTTTGGAAAAAGTTTTTAAAACTCTTTCCCTTTTTGTACAGAAAGCGTGGACCATTACCAACTGCTTCTAGTACTTCTTCACTGCTCTTCAAAATTTTCCAATTTGCTCTGATAATCTGTTTGATGGCTTCCGAATCTACACTATTCGATATTTGCATAGCAGTTCCAAAGTCATCATTAATATTTTTCTTAGAAAAAACTTCTAGATTTTCTCTAGTTCTTTTAACTTCACTAAATTTACTTCTCACTAATTCATTTGAATAGCCTCTAGCTACAAACTTGTTACATATAGCTTTGCTCTCTTTAATAAAATCAGCATCATCCAAAGTAAGTTGATGTGCCCTCATCAGTTGACCCTTAACAATATTTTCTTTCATGTACCTGGGATGCATGCTTGAAAAGTGTAAATATGCATTGTTTTGCATATTCTTTTTATTAATTTTAATAGCTAACTTGCCATTTTCTTTATACACTACTACATCCAAATATGAAATGCTTTTCTCATTCAAAACTGAAGTAAATTTCAAATACGTACAAACCCTGTTTATATAAAGCAAGAAAGATTCAAGGGACTCCAACCCCCCCTCTCCAAACAAAAAACAAATCATCTATAAAGCGTTTGAAACAAAGTATATTGTTTTTTAATGTATCAGTCAAAATATGTCTTTTCTCCCAACCATTCATGAAAATGCTGGCATAACTGGGTGTCATCGCTGCAGCCATTGCTACCCCATTTTTTTGATGGAAAAAATCATCTTTAAACTTGAAGTAGCTGTAGCTCAAAATAACATCTAACATTTCCATAAGTAAACTAGTAGTATTATTGGAAAACAAACCTGAAATTAAAAGCTCTAATCTCACTGTTTCCATTCCTTCTTCATTGGGAATAACTGTGTATAAAGACTTCACATCTAAAGTGACTAAAATGTCTGACTCAATAACATTCACTTTTTTGATGTGTCCAATAAAGTCAAAGGTGTCCTTGATATAAGCACTACCTCTGACCGCTACCTTTTGTAAATGTTTGTCTACAAAAATAGAAATGGCTTCAGCTTTGGTCCCTTTACTTGCTACTATAGGCCTGAACATAGGGTCTTCCAGATCTTTGTGTATTTTAGCCAAGCCAAAAATTCTACTAAATTTGGGAGCTGCATTCGAAATATATTTCTTAGTATCCTCTGTGATCCTTCCTGTATAAAACCATTCCTCAATTAAGGAATCAATAAAACAATATGATTTTTTAACAGCAGAAAAACTAACTTTTTCATAGAATTCATCATCAGCCAACATGTGATACATTTTCATATCATAATAATCTCTGTCTCGTACTACCAAAGCATTTCCTTTATCTGCTTTGCTAACAAGAATTTTATCATCATTAACTAAATCAAAAAACAGCTTGTGCTCATTTACAGACATATTGTGATATTTGAAACTACTTTTGTTGTTCAACAATTCAATAATTTCAAGCTTAGTTATACTAAGAAACATTTCCAATTCCTTTCTCAAAGGAGGGTTAAAAGTAATTGGTCTACTGAACTCCTTACTTACATTATGGTTGCTATTTTTAAACAAAACTTTGAAATTCAGTTTCCTGACAAAATCTCTCAGCTCATTCAACACATCACACTTGCTTCGCTCTAGTAGATGGAACAAAATTCCAACCCCTACTCAGAATGTCACAAGTCTTGGCATCCAAAAGTTTGGATGATAAATTGACAATTAAGTAACTGCTAGGATCAAAAGTACCTGAAAAAAACAGTTATTTCTTCCATTTCTTCCACGCCTTCTTCTTGGACTGGTTGTTGTAATTCCCTGTGGTAGATGATGTTACTTCTGCCCAAGTCCTTCGGCCATTCGGCCCTTTCTGATAAACCTGCACCTTCTGTGCCTGCTGTCCCTGCTGAAAATTTTGTGAAGGCATGGGACAAGCTTGTGCATTGGAAATCACCACTTCATTTTGTTGCCCATGCTGCGCTAGACGTTCCAAGCGTCCTGGCCCTTCCTCATCTCCACTTGCAGTCAATGCTGCCTCATTTTCAATTCTCAAGTGTGTTACATCAGCCGCTGCATCAGTGCGCCCTGTTGTTACTCTAATATAAGCGTTCCCTTCCTCATATTCTTTAAGGTCGCGCTGAAACTTTTTAATTTTCCATTCGGACAAAAGGTCATTTTCTTTTGCTAAGTTGTCTTGAATAAGACTAAATTTGGCAACAAAATTGTCAGCAGTCAACTGAGCTTTAAGAGAAAAGAAACTAGAATTTATTTTATTGTTCAATTGTTCAATGTTTAGTTTATTGAACTCGGATAACATTTCAACATATTGTAGCCCCACCTTACTGGATTTTTACTGAATTTTTGCATTAAAGCACAGTTTGGTTTATCACCGAGTTTATTATTTTTATTTTTGTGAAATAGCACAATATAAGGAAACCAATGCCTTATATAAACACTTAAAGGCATTTCCCCAACACACTTTTAATTTTGCAGTATTACAGCAGATACAAAATGAAGCTCGTGGGGGAACATGGAAGCTATATTTAGAAGAGAAAGAGGTATGGTGGCAGATTTATCTGAATGCTAGTTGTCCACTAGGATTAAATGACATGGTGTCCGTTTCTAGTTTGCTTAAATTAAAAAAGCCTATGATCGATAGAATTTCATTCTTTATCACTAGAAATGTGGTGTAATGTATAAATTCAAATAGTAAGATGGATGTAATGCAATATTAACAGTGGTGTGAATGTCTCTTTAAGGAACATGTATTTTTAAACTTGTGTGGGGGTGTTTACTTGATGTTATTGGTTGCTGGTAGTTATGACACTGGTATATAGGTTCGGGCATGTTTGTAAAATGGTGTCGAAGAAGTTTGGTGATTTTAAACCTGACGAAAGTGCTTACCAATAAATGGTATTTTACTGGATTTTGCACCTGTAGTTCTCAACCTTTGCTACTAATTGTTTGCTCTTCTCGTTGGTGAAATTTTGCTTTTCCTGGTTGGTGTTTCTGCAGTATGGCAGAGAACATTTCAGGTGTATCACAAGCTGAATTTTTACAGCTTCATGAAGCAGTTAACAATTTAACTGTTCTTGTTCAGCAGCTGGTTACCAGGTCTCCGGATGTCGAGAGAATGGAATTGCTTGATTTTAATACCACTCCCCAGATGTTGAGAAATGTGGATATTAACATGGACAGTGGAAGTATTCCTCCAACACAATCTACCCATTAAGTTTCTGCCTTGGTTAATGCAAGCAATGCAGATCGACAACCACCATTTTCCTTGGAGTCATGGCCACAGAGGAATGTACCAAAAGCTCGTTCCACAGAAGGTAATATACCATCAATTGACAAGAAGTTAAATTACTTTAGATGCCAGTTACCTCAATATCATAGACTGCAACAGGAAAATATTTACTTTCATGAATGTTTGAAATCTAAACTTGTACCTAAAGGTTTCCGAGTCTGGAGATTGGTGCAACACTCTCTTTTGTACCAAGAACTGTTGGCTATGTTTGACTGACACGGCTGCAAATTAATGGAATTGTTGGTTAAGCATAACTGTGTGACTTTAGATAAATTACACAGTGAAATAAAAGAACTGGACAGGGAAATAAATCATTTAAACTTGTGTGCTGGTTATAAAATACAACATGAGAATATTTTTTAAAGATATTGATGCTTTATGTGTTCAAATAATGAATAGGAAGAGCAAAAAATTAGAGAGGGATAGGGGGGCCTATGCTTCAGGTACAGCCTACCCTCCCCCTCCAGTGGACCAGACTTCATACTCTCATGGTTCTAGTAATAACTCTGAAGGCATGGAGGATGGACAAATCAAAAATGGTTAGAACTCTGTCCCTTTAGACCCACCAGTTGTCAGACGGTCCGAGAGAATACGGAATCAGAGGCAGCAGTATCAGAGTCGTACCCTCAGAGGTACAGGAGAGGATGGAATAGGCAGAGAAATGGCCAAAACAACCTGAGGAACCAAAGGTGACTGAGTGTGAAATAATGGAAACTAACACTATTTCCTGCCCATATAAAGTTATTTTTAATTCTGTGCGGGACTTTAAGATATATAATTATAGTAGTCTTTCTTTTTCATGTGATTTTTTTTTTAGTAGAGGCAACAATGTTGTACCTAACAAGTGTAGTGACATTGTTTGACTTATATGTAGTTTAAAATTATATGTTCGTAATTTAAATTTGAAGTATATGTATAGAAAACAACTGCGCAGTGACAGTGAACCTGTCCTGAGAATACCTAGTGTATACAACCCGGAACTGCACGACTTGTTAAAAGTATTTGAAGGGGCCTGTGAGGTTGACTTCAGGCATTTTATGAAGTATAATAACACTATTAGTAATTTAACAACTGAGGAAAGCAATATTTTGCAGGAATTGTGTACCAACCATGATATAAGATGCATGCAGCCTTATAAGGGGGTGGGATGGTAGTTATATAACAGGATGATTATGTACAGAGAATGTTTCCAATTTTTTATAGTGAGACCTATAGTGAAGCTTTTTTAAATGAAGTAAATGTGGCTTATAGGAAAATTGACTACGATTTGTTGGATATGTTGACACAAGATCAAATAATAGTCACTGAATATAATTATATGACCGTTAAATTTCCTAAGCTTCCAGCGATTTTTGGTATACCAAAGATCCATAAGGATCTCAATAACCACCCCCCCATGCCCAATTGTTGATTCTGGTTGGTCTAAAACTAGCTATATAGCAAAATTCCTTGATAACAAATTAAAAAATTGTGTTTTAAAGATTCCCTACATTTGTAAAGATTCATGGCATTTCTTGTCAATGTGTAACAGTTTAAAACCTATATATGATGACATTTTCATTACTATAGATGTGAAATATTTGTTCAGTTGCATAACCCATCAAATTGGGATGGAATGGTTTGTTGAATTTTTACATGAAGTGATTGAACTTAACCAAGATGTTATTAACACCAATTGCCAGTGAATGGATATAGTGTTAAGATATAACTTCATTCAGTTTGAAGGGCACTATTTCCAGCAGACCTAGGGAGTGACCATGGGCTCTGCCTGTGGTCCACTGTATGCCAATATCATTATGGCCTGATGGGAAAGATGTTTTCTTTTTACTGGCTGATTTCATACCTATATCTCTATGTATGCCCATTTTTTGGACAACTTGTTTATCTGCTGGAAGGGACCACTAGAGGAAATAAGTCCATTTGTAGAATATATCAATCAGACAACTGACTTTTTGAAATTCACTTACACAATGGATACACATTGTATAGTGTATTTGGATGTTGAATTATCCAAGATGGAAGGTGGGGGAATTAAATCTAGAATATATAGAAATCCCACATTTTCTAATTGTTATTTACACTACACTAGTAGTCATCCACCACAGGTTAAATGTGGAATCATTAAGGAGCAACTTGTAAGAGCAGCCCGAATGGTTCCTGAATTTAATGATTTTTTGAGTGAATGTGATGTAATGGGGCACAGGGGCAGATGTTTTTGGATAAGGGGTATCCCTTATCTTTGATTCGTAGTATAAGGGTTGAAGTTATAAGGAAGTGAAATATTGGATTTTACGTACCTCTAATACATGGGTCAAGTTCAACATCAGCCCCCCATTCAGCCTGGTACACAGGGGAATCATCACATGAGTTTATGACCAGTAGTAGTCTAGCAATATATGAATCTAGTCATGGCAAAGAAAGGAGTTTAACTTTGACTAATGATACTTCTTTTTGCCCTTTTGTTACTACATTCTGTGAAAACAACCATATGGTAATTGATATTTTAAACAAAAATTGGAGTATTATCAAAGGGGACTTAGATATGCTGGACACCTTTGGACCAACCCCTAAGGTAATATATCGAAGGGGTAGTAATAGAAAAAATATTTTGGAAAGGAAACGTATTGATACCAGGATACTGACTTGTTAGATGGCACCATGTGGTATGTGCCAGCAATGCCAACATATTTTTATTGGGTCCAGCATTAAGGTAGTGGACAAGACCATAAAAATAAAGGGCAAATATAGCTGTTATTCTCAAGCAGTGGTTTATATTGCCCTATGCACACAATGTAATGGATATTTGAAGATAAATAAACTGCAAGGAACCACCATGAAAAGTAAAAGGGTTTAATGTAGAACGAGCGCTTTCACGCACACTCAGGTGCGCTTCATCAGGTTACAATTAAACAGAAAAAATCACTCTCTTATATACAAAGACAGATTTCAATTAAACAATCAATTGAATAATAATTAAACAATTAAAACTGTAGTAATTCCAAAATTTAAAGGAGCAAAGGTTCTTGATAGCTACCAGGTATCAGAGCTCAGACATACAAGTACCTTGCATATGAAAACGCATAATTCATCATCAATAAAAATAACATTAATAAAATATATCATAAGTTATATATATGTTTACAATATTAAAGCTTCTCTCCATATTATCCACAAACTTTAATAACAAAATTCAATAGGCCGCATATACTGCGAACCAAAAATAAAAATATTTTGTTAAGATCATTTGTCACATACTAATGTATCTGTCAGGAATTCCAATAAAGGATATTAGCTTTTGACAAAAACACTTATATTTAGTGTTTACTAACCTGACTGGAAAGTATATTGCCTATGCATTAAAACCATGCCTCATGTTTAACGGCAAAATAATCAAAACCGTCATGGGAAAAAATATTCCATTGCTATGGAGCTATACCCAGATAATATTTTGGTCATATTTAAACAATACAAGTGCTGCTTATTGCCTAGCATCAACTAGTTGATAGCAAAATTCGATAAGCGGTATATGCTGCAAACCAAAAATAGTATTTTATTAAGGTCATATGTCACATACTAATATATCAGTCAGGAATTCCAATAAAAAATATTAGCTTTTGACAACAATACTACATTTAGTGTTTACTAACCTGACTGGAAAATATATTGCCTATGCTTTAAAACCATGCCTCATGTTTAACGGCAAAATAATCAAAACCGTCATGGATTTAAAAATGTTCCATTGCTACGGAACCATACCTGTATAATATGATGGTCGTATATAAACAATGCAAATGCTGCTTATTGCCTAGTATCGACTGGTTAATCGTGCATATAAAAATAAACCTATTATCAGTCAGTTCAAGATTCAAGGGTTCAAATGTTAAACATACATAAAGGCAAAACATGAAATAGATATGTATTTAATTAGTGCTCATATCTTATTTAATTATCCATTTATATTCATATAAAAAATATTTCAATGGATGTAATTTAAATTACTGGATGTTGTATATTTATGTCAGACTGAGATTAATATGTACAACTATATATAATGTAATGTAATGTAATGGATATTATGTGGGCAAAACACAACAGAAATTGTCACAAAGAATTTACAAGCATTTTTATGAAATAGCACAACATAAGAAAACCAATGCCTTATATAGACACTTAAAGGTATTTCCCCAACACACTTTTAAATTTGCGATATTACAGCAGATACAAAGTGAAGCCTGTGGGGGACCATGGAAGCTATATTTAGAAGAGAAAGAGGTATGGTTTCAGATTTATCTGAATGCTAGTTGTCTACCAGGATTAAATGACATGGTGTCCATTTCTAGTTTGCTTAAATTAAAAGCCTATGATAGACAGAATTTAATTCTTTATCACTAGAAATGTGGTGTAATGTATAAATTCAAATAATAGGTTGAATGCAATGCAACATTAACAGTGCTGTGAATATATCTTTAAGGAACATGTATTTTTAAACTTGTAGGTTCCTGAATTTTTAAATGAATCATGTGGAGGTGATTACTTGATGTCATTGGCTGCTGGTAGTTTATGACACTGGTATAAACGTTTGGGCATGTTTGCAAAATGGTGTCTGAAGAAGTTTGGTAATTTTAATCCTGATGAAAGCGCTTACCAACAAACCATATTTTACTGGATTTTACACCTGCGGTACTCATCCTTTGCTGCACATTTGTAATAGCAACTTGATTCTGTGATTGCGCTGTTGAGCAGTTCACAAACAATAATGCCCATAAAGACACAGCTATTAAAATGATTACGAACCATGCAACAGGACAAGGCACCTGAAGGGTGTTAAAACAGTTCATACTGTAGACAGTGCCATAAAAATGCACAAGGACAAATTCTGCAGACTTAAAAACAAGACAGAAGACATGAAAATACAACTTTACACACAAGTCCCACATGTCTAAATAACCTGTAACTAAAACCAAGAAAATACCTGTTCACATTATGTTTCATTCATGTTCAAATACATCTTTATATTGGTGAGTCAGATATAGGCCAGTATTAATGATTCATTAAACTGAAGGTGCATGGGAAGATCCCCTTCCCAAGGTTGTGTAAAAACGAGGGCAATGATTGTAAACCTCATGAAAATGTCTAAAATGAACACATTAACATTATGTGTACTAATAACAAGGAATGTATACAGATATCATTACAAACCAGTCATTCATCCCACTCTTCGTGGTCATCCATGCTGTGCTATTACATCCAGTACAAATATCCCAATATACAACAATTAGGATTATCACTGTACACATTTCACTATATTCTATCCCTAGGTTTAATTTCTCCAAGTCTTTTGAGTTTCTAATGCCGTGATGGAAATGTACCCCATTCCTTAGTCAAAGTATAATTAAAGTTCATGAAATTAATTTTAATCTATGATGTTTGCCAGAAGTACTATTCGCAGTACCCACAACGTGCCCAGAATTGACACCTTCTGCAATTCATACAGAGTTGCATCTCTATGTTGTGTTATGTGTGGGGTGTAGGAAGTTAGATGTACAATGTGTGAAGTACATCGGGATGATTTGGACAGTTGCTGGAAATATGTAGGGGCTGCTGATTCTAAAAAGGGCTTAATAGGTAGGAGATGGGTAATATACAGACCATTAAAAAAACATTACAGTTTGCAAATGAATAGTAGAGGTTTTGTTATTCTGATAATGTTGTACATAGAACTTGCCCATGTCATACAAGTATAAATGCATGCAGCACAAGGGAAAATATCACTGTGCATAGCATTGTAGTAAAAGTATTGAGAAGCAATTATAATAAATGCTGGTAATATTGATTTCTATGCTAACAACTGGCAGTTGCTGTAGATCTAATAGTATTCTCAAGGTGCAGCTAAAAATGCTACATGAGCCACATTATGTAATATGTCTAATATTCAACAATATTCATTACATATTTAATCAATGTACATCAACGATACTGATATATTGCCAGCAACAGCATTATGGTTTGTTATAGCTTTGCCCCATACCTCTCAACCTCTTAGCGCAAGAAATCTGGACAAAGCCATAAATAAAAGTGGGGCAAACGCCCAAAAGTAAGGACAATTTTTAAAAATTGCTCTAACAAACTGAGAAAGTTGATAGAATAACAGGTTTTATGTTAGCATGAATTTTCTGAACTGTATAAAGTCTGAAACTCAAATGTCTGTCATTATTTTTTTAACTTCAGTCTCTAATGATTTGCCAGTAATTTGCCAGAAAACCACAATGTTTTGAAAAACGGACCAGAAATATGATGCAAAAATCTGGACACTCTGCAAAAATCTGGACAGTTGAGAGGTATGCTTTGCCCTAAATTAAAATTGTAGCCATACTATGCAACCAACAACATTGTGCACAGACAATGACTGGTATATTACAGCATAAATGTATCCTTTGGAACTTACTTAACTAGAAGTCAGAAAAGTGCCGTATTTGGTAAGCTCACACACATTTCATCAATTAAATTACAAACATCTTATACAAATGACAATACAAGACTGATATTAGATTATTTTACAGTGTGTTTTATAACAAAATGTCTCATACATTGGTAATAAGGTTCCCCTGGAATGAGTATTTCAGAATTTCATCAGTCGGTTTCTCTTAAATGAGCTGCTCCAGAGCAGCATATACCTGTGTACATTTATAAATAATGCAAATAACAAAGGTACTAGCATGGCAGAGCTTATCAGTGCACAGCCGTGCATCTGTGAGCTGCACACTTTACAGGGCAGTTTAAGTGGCATTCATAAGGGAAAACAGATAAGGTACAGGCACATGTGAAGTGGACAGCATAATGATTTGCCCACCTTATAAATACCTGAGATGTCGCTGACCTGGGGGCAAAAACTGCAATGTCAATGCTGGGAGTAAGGGATTAGAATGGCTAAAAAATATTATCATCAGAGAGATCTTAAAGAAAAGATACCCCAACATTAGGAAAGTACCTTTAAAAAGATTAATGGTTTAGATTTACTGTTGTCAAAACTCACAAAAAGGACAGAGCGCCTAAGGTTCGAAGAACAACATACACATCAGTGTAATAATTTGTGCTGCAGAATACCTGACCAAATGAGACAGTGGGAGGAGTTTATCATATGACATAAAACACAAATGTATTATGACTATACTTTCATATATGACAGTTTCTCTCAGTTAATTTCTCCAAGTATTTTGGGTTTCTAATACCATGATGGGAATGGATCCCATTCGTAAGTCAGGATATGATTACAGTTCATGAAATTAGTATTGTTTCGATCTTTAAGGTTAGACAAGAGTGCTCTTCTCAGCACTCATAATGTGCCCAGACTTGCCGCCTTCTGTAATTCATATGGGGTAACATGTATTAGCTGCATATTGGAAGTATGACAGTAAATTGTTTTTTTATTAGATCCCATTGCTCCTACTACTGTGCGTATTTTTCTTCCACATTGTTCTCATTTTTGTCTGAAAATCCTGATATTTTATGACTTTGATTCTTTCTCTGTACATAAGACACTGTAATCACTAAGTACAGCAATTTCAGTGATCAATGCTACTTTTGTCTTTTTTCCTGGACTACTATATCTGTTTTTCAGATTTCTGTTTTTAAACTGTTGGTAATCGGTGGTCCCATGTGACATTTACTTCATCATTTTATATAATACTTGGCAGTTCATGTTTTCAATGTTTCTCAGCTACTTCTGTATTGTAGTGTTTGCGCAATTCCCATTGCAACACTCTTGCCACATTTTTCTGCCTTTTGGTATATAGGCCGTCTGACATTAGGGTTTCATACCCAGCAACAAGATGCGCCACTGTTTCCAGTTTTGTTATAGAACCTGTATTTGCCTGTTTCTCCCACTTTTGCAATATATTTGTAAATCAACATGTATGTAGTCCACTGTCCTGAATACCATTATTAGCCTTTCATCTTTTGGTTTCAGTTCATATCTCCTTAGTGATTCTTATGTCAAATCTTGGGTCAACAGTGGCAGTGATAAACATTGAGCTGCTTCCCTGCCCCCCCGTGGGAGTGGTTACTGACTTGAAACTGTAGTTTTATTGGCCAAAAGGGGTCATTTCTAAAACTCCTTCATCTTCCTCTCTTAAAACCTAGTTGCCTCGTGGTTTTGGCGTCTTTGCAGGCTTGTTGGCTGTTGGTGAAGCACCCACCAAGAGGAGAAAACGCTGAGAGAAGAAAGGAGCCACTTTTGAGATTTTAAGTATTTTTCCTTTGTTTATTTGATAAGTTTTTCTGCATAGCTGCCTAGTTTGAGCATTTTCTGGCTTGTTAAACTTGATTTCTGCATTAGTAGCTGTATTTAGAGCACAACCAAAAGCTGTTTACTGAATTTCCTGTTTGCACTTAATTTTAAAATCGTTTTTTCTCAAAACTTGCATATTTTCTGTCTTTGACCTAGCACTCTTGTGTGGGGTCATTTACTGCACTGTTATAACTTGATATTACTTGTGAACCTCTGCTATCTCTGAAAAAAAAAACAAACAAAAAAAATCTTGCTTTTTTCCCACTTTTCTGAGATTTAAAAAAGTTCAAGTTACAGGCTTGCTGTTCTTGAACTGCTTTGTAAGTTTCTGTGAGGCCATTTTTGCTTGGGCTAAAGGCAAGTCTCTCTGTTGATCAGTGGCAGTGATAAACATTGAGCTGCTTCCCTGCCCCCCGTGGGAGTGGTTACTGACTTGAAACTGTAGTTTTATTGGCTGTTTTGGGTCAATTCCTGGCTCTTTCCAGCCCCTGCTATCAAGCACACTTTAGAGTGCTTTAGCACGATTTAGCGCGGAGTTGCCACTAAAGCAGCATCGGGCAGCGCCGGTTTAACAAGGTTAAACTTTTTCTGGCTCCATAAAGTCTGTTCTTCATTTTTTCCCTTAGAACTGCTCTACTAGTAATCTAAACAGTATATCCCTTAACTAAAAAGCGCAGCACTTGTTCCTAAAAGCTTTTACTTGTCTTAAAAGCATCTTCTTTTCAGGTTTAGCACTTCTGTATTATACAAAGTCCCTCACTAGCAAACCCCCCCCCCCAGGAGTACCCACTTCCTTACTAAGTCCTCTCTTATTCAGTTACACCCCTAACTTCTAAATTTCTCTAGCATGTCGAAGGGCCAGATGCTGGCGTCCTCTCCTGTCCAGTTGGTGAATTTGGGAATATTGAGGCAATGTTACAATTGCCTCATGTACACTGACAACCCTCTCCTCCTCCCACATAACACAAACACTTGCGAGAGATGCAGCTATTTAGCCAAACTGGAGGCTGAGCTCTCTCAACTCAGGACTGGCAAGACCAGACAGGAGGAGAAGGCAACTACACACACCACAAAACCAGTCTCACATAAAGCTATCACAACAATGAATCAAACACATAAACACACAAAGTCATACTTGGAGGCTCTGAGCAAAAATTTATCTAAACAGCAGAGGCCTCCAAAGCAGACATCCAAGCAACTGCCACCTCATGACACACCACAGGCAACACATAAACCACAAAATCAGTGTGCAAAGCAGTCACTGCCCTTAAGGCCAACTACAACACCAAACATACTTGTTATAGGTGACTTCATAGTCAGACACACTGACGTCCCACTCACCAGGCTGAATAAGGAGAGAGTCACAGTAAGCTGCCTATCGGGCGCTAGAATCCGCCACATAACACAAGCACTCGGGTCACTCCACAGCAAGTAAAAATATGACACAGTCATTGTCCATGCTGGTGTGAACGACCTGAGACGTACCTCCCTGGACTACATGAAAATAGACATAGAGGAGCTCTCTGATTATGTAGCCCAGGCAGGTATGACCCTGACCCTGAGCAGTATCCTTCCTTCACCAAGAATGATGCCACAACATAGAGACAAGATGATCAGCTTTAACAATTGGCTTAATTTCTGGTGTCATTCAAAGGGGATCCAGTGTCTGTCTGCCTGGGATGACATGCTTGACAAGCCACGCTGCTTCACAAGGGACGGCTTGCACCTGTCACCCCTGGGATTCCGGATATTGGCTAAGGCTCTTGCCACCCCCATAGTGCCTTTTTTAGGCAAGGCTCAAATTCTAAACCTACCACCCTAGAAAACAAAAATGGGAAGAAACTAAGGGTAATGCTGCTCAATGCCAGAAGTCTAAATCTCAAAATGCACGCTCTCGAGGCCCTTCTCAGTATGGAGAATATCGATGTCTGTGCTGTGACTGAAACCTAGTTCAAGGCTCCTGAGAGCACCCCGGCACTATCAGGTTTTACCTCATATCATGCGTTCCGGCCCCAAAACCCGGACCACACCACAAAAGGAGGGGGTGTATCCATATTCATCAAGGATACCCACACCTCCAGGTTGGTGGCAACGCACGAAGCATCGGAAACCATCCAGGTGCAATTAACCATAGGCAAAACTGCTCTACAATTTGTAGCATGCTACAGGCCACCCTCTTAAACTCAGGAACCCCACACAGCCTTCCTGAAGACACTGGAGGGTATAAATGTATCTCCAAACACCATTATATTGGGTGACTTCAACTACCGAATATAGACTGGGAACATTACTCAAGCCCCAACTTTCTAGCCCAAAGGTTCCTGGAGTTCATAAATTCAAATGCCATGGAACAACTAGTCACTGTTCCCACAAGAGGAGAAAATATACTAGATCTCATCATCACAAACATGGGGACAAAATGCTCCACACCGAAGTATATCCCTCATTGGTGAGATCAGATCACAAACTTATCTCACTGGAAATCCACATCCCGCCCCACCCCAAACAAAAAAGACCACAGTGAAGAACTTCTCTAAAGCAAACTTCACACTACTCAAGACTGGTGTGGTATCCTTCAAGGCCCGCGAGCCAGTGGAAACCACAACCCAAGCTGCGGAAGCCCTTACAAATGCCTTCTACGAACACCTCCAGGACTGCATGGCTTAGGCAATCCCTAATAAAACCAAGACTCTTTCCACCAAGGGCAAACGTCCAGTCTGGTGGACCCCAGCCATAAACAAACTTTACAATAAGAGGAGAAAGCTGTTAAATGATAGAGCAAAATCCATAAAAGAGAAGACACTTTTGATCATTATTAGTAAAAAAATATGAGCACTCATAAAATCATCCAAGGCCAAATTTGAGAGAAAAATTGCAATATATTCAAAAGACAATCATAAGGTCTTCTTCAGCTATGTTAGAAACCTGGGTGGAAACTCCCAGATATGCGCAGAATTAGTCCAAAATGATACAAAAATCACTGAACCCACAGACATTGCCAACATACTGGCAGACAGGTTCAGTGCAAACTTCACCCCCCTCTCCCCCCCAAAAGGAGAGATAATTATCCCAGTGGAGTGTAGCCTCCCAGACATCTCTAATGCGCAGGTGAAAGCTGCTCTCTCTAAAGCTAAAAACACAGCATCGATGGGACTGGATGGTGTCCCCGGCTGTGTGCTACACGAACTCAACGAGGAACTAAACCCGCATATAAAGCAGCTGTTTAATCTTAGCCTTACCACAGGATACGTGCCCAAGGAGTGGCGTGCGGCAACTGTGGTCCCACTCCACAAAGGTGGTACCTCTACAGACCCTGGAAATTACCACCCCATAAGCTTAACAAGCCTGGTCTGCAAAGCTATGGAGAGGATCATAATGGAACTCATAAACAAAGACATAGGGGACTTGCAGACATTGGACCCAACCCAGTTTGGCTTTGTCAAGGGCAGATCATGCCTTTTGAACTTGGTCGACTTCTTCAAAACAGTCACCAAGGCCATTGATGAGGGAAAGGCAGTCCATACAGCCTACCTTGACCTTGCAAAAGCTTTCGACACAATACCCCACTCGGGTATTATAGAGAAACATACCAGCTTAAATGTAAACCCATATGTCACAAGATGGGTTGCAAACTGGCTAAAGGACAGAACCCACAGGGTTAGAGTTGCTGGCGTCATGTCAGACTCCAAGCCGGTCACAAGTGGGGTCCCACAGGGCTCAGTCCTTGGCCCCCTGTTGTTCGGCATCTACTTCTCAGAAGTACAGGCAAACATAGGAGGACTATGGCTGACAAAGTTTGCAGATGACTGCAAACTGGGCCATAGTGGAAAGTACATCGGACACAGATATCCTTCAGAGGGGTCTCACGGAAACTGATAACTGGTGCCAGAGCCATGGCCTGAAGTTAAATGCCAAAAAATGTATAGTCATACCCTTCGGGAAAAACAAGGTAACCCCAAGCTACCATATAGGTGGCAATCCATTAAGCACAGAAGAGGTTATCAGGGACCTGGGGACCCAGGTTGACAGTGGCCTTTCTTTTGACACTCACATTGCTAAAGTGGTCAGAAAGACCTTCTACATTGCCCACCTGATCATGAAGGGATTCACATCCAGATCAAGTGAGGTCATTGTTCCCCTGTACTCTTCACTTATCAGACCAATGATCGAGTACAATGCCCCATTCAGGATGTATCTCACCCAACACCTGCAGCAATTGGAGTGACCCCAAAAGTTCCTCACCAAAAGGATAAAGGGACTCCAAAATCTG
This sequence comes from Protopterus annectens, assembly GCF_019279795.1. NCBI lineage: Eukaryota > Metazoa > Chordata > Ceratodontiformes > Protopteridae > Protopterus > Protopterus annectens. The sequence goes on along the minus strand of NC_056727.1, from coordinate 517,778,546 downwards.
TCATATGCTTCCAGACTGAAGAAACTCCAGCTCTATTCAGTCGCATACCGCCTGCTCAGAGGTGACCTGTGCCTGACATACAAGGCCATGTCCAACCCGGAATTAATGGACATGCTCCACCTCAAAAAATCCAAATCTACCAGATCCACTAGAGCAAGTGACTTAAACCTTAGCACGGATATAAATAGGACATGCTGGAGGGATAGATTTGTCACCCAGAGACTCCCTATGCTGTGGAATAGAATCCCAGTCCATGTGAGGCAGAGCACCTCGCTGGCTCTGTTCAAGAGAAATCTTGACCGGTGGATGGGAGATCGTAGGTTTACCCCGGGAATCATCTCTGTGTCACTGCTGGACAGAGGCACAACAAACTAATGGGCACTGTATTTTTTAACATAAGGGGTGGCGTAAGCCACAAAACTTTGGGCTAGCCTTATAAATGCCTTAGGGCAGATAGCCTAGTATAAACCTATGAACCTATGAACCTATGAACATGAAGTTATTCAAAGAGATACAAGTACTTGCTACTATACCTATGGCCTTTCCAAGTTTCTTTCCTTTACATCTGATTTTTTCCCTTATATTCTTTCTTTTGTTTTTTTTTTTGGCATATTCAGTTGCTTTCTGATTTTTGTCTACTTCTGGTTTGATTTCCATTCCTGCTTGATACCAAAATACTAATACTAAACTAAGGAAAGATGTTATCTTACACTTTTTCTTCTCATCATGTTTTAAAGCTTTCTCCATTTTTTGATCAGTTTTTCCTTTAAATTTCTCCAGGTCTTTTAGGTTCATAAGTTCATAGGTAGGTACAAGGCTATTGACCCTAGGGCCTATACAAGCATAGCCAAAAAGGTACCCTGGCTTTCACCACCCAAGAAAATTATTTTCCTGTGCCCCTGTCAAGCAGAACCACAGAAGTGATCCCGGGGGTGAATTTCCTATTACCCATCCAATCATCAAGATTTTTTTGAAGAGTGCTAATGAGGAGCTCTGTTTGACATAGATAGGTAGTCTGTTTCAGAGTATGGGAAGTCTCTGGGATAGGAATCTATCCCTTCAGCATGTTCTGTTTATTGTGGTGACAAGGTTTAGGTCCCTAGAGTGTGTAGCTCGAAGGGATTGGGATTTCTTTAAGTGGAGCATGTCCAACAGCTCTAGGTTTGACATAGTTTTGTATGTTAGTCAGAGATCACCTCTGAATAGGTGATATGCGACGGAGTAAAGCTGGAGTTTTTTGAGTTGGTCTGTATAGGGCATCTGTTTGAGGCCAGTAATCCTCTTTGTAAGGTATTTCTGTGGCCTTTCCAGTTGTTGTAGATGTCTTGTGAGGTACATACCAAAAGGGACGTTGTACTCTATAATGGGTCTAATGAGTGATGAGTAGAGGGGAACAATGACCTCTTTTTTTCTGGATGAGAAACCTTTTGTGATGAGGTGTGCCACATAGAAGGATTTCCTGACCACTGTGGCGATGTGATTATCAAAGGAGAGACTACTGTCCGCCTATGTCCCAAGGTCTCTTATCACACTTTCGGTGTTAAGTAGACTACCGCCTATGTGGCAATTCATGGGTACAGAGTTTTTACCAAAGGGGATGACAATGCACTTTTTTGGCATTGAGCTTGAGACCATGGCTTTGACACAGGGCATCTGTCTCAGTGAGGTTCTTTTGTAGGATGTTCACATAGTTAGGAGTTTCGATTATGGCTCCTAGTTTGCAGTCATCTGGGAATTTAGTTAGCCAAAGACCTTCTGTGTTAGCCTGTACTTCAGAGAAGTAGATACCAAACAGGAGAGGACCCAGGACTAAACCCTGTGGTACTCCACTTGTCACTGGTCTGAAGTCTGATAAGTCTGCTACTTTCACAGTGTGGGTTCTGTCAGTAAGCCAGTTGGCAACCCATCTTGTGACATAGGGATTTATACCTAGTTTAGTGAGTTTATCTATAATTCCAGAGTGGGGGATGGTGTTGAATGCCTTGGCAAGATCTAGATAGGCTGTGTAAACCACCTTACCCTTATCTATGGCTTTGGTGACTGCTTCAAAGAAGTCTCTCAGGTTTAGGAGACGTGATCTGCCTTTTACAAACCCGAACTGAGTGGAGTCCAGAGTTTGGGGATCTCCAATGTCTTTGTTTATGAGTTCCGTGATGATACATTCTATGGCCTTGCAGACCAGGCTTGTCAGGCTAATGGGTTTTAGGTTTCTAATTCTATGATAGGAATGGTCCCCATTCCTAAGTAAGGGTACAAGTAGACATTAAAAAATTAGTACTGTTTCAGTCTTTGATGCTAGCCAAGAGTGCTCTTCTCAGCACATACAATGCACCCAGACTTGTCTCCTTCTGTAATTCATATGGGGTGTCATGCATTGGTAGTACATCAAAGTACTACTGTAATTTTTTTTTATTAGATCCATTGCTCCTAATAGTAGTGGGACTGCATGAGTATCTTTCTTCCACATTGCTCTAGGTTCTGCCTACAAATCCTGATATTTTATGACATTGTATCTTTCTGTAAATAACACACTGTAATCACTGGGTATATTAATTTAAATAATCGATACTGCTTTTGTTTTTTTTTATGGACTACTATCTCTGGTTTTGTCACATCTATTTTTTGAACTGTTGATAATGGGTGATCTCATTTGATATATATTTCATTATTCTCTACAATGCATTGTGGTTTATGTTTCTAATGCTTCTCAGCTACTTCCATATTGTAGTGGTTGCACAATACCTGATGCACCAGTCTTCTTAGGTTCATAGGTTCATAGGTGTGTACTACACTAATGGCCCTGGAGCCTTTACAAGTATATCCCAGAAAAAAATTGCCTTGGTGCCGTGCCACCCAATGTTAGTTCACAGTGCCTCTATCAAGTAGGCCAACTAGAGTGATCCCTGGGGTAAACTATCTGTAACCCATCCACTTGTCTAGATTTCTCTTGAAGAGGGCCAGAGAGGTGCTCTGCTTGACTTGAATGGGAAGCTTATTCCATAGTATGGGCAATCTCTGGGTGATGAACCTGCCCCTCCAGCATGTTCTGTTGATTTTGGTAATGAGGTTGTGACCTCTGGAGCATGTGGTGTGGGGGTATTGGGATTTCTTTAAGTGTAGCATTTCAAGTAGGGCTGGGTCAGACATGGCTTGGCAAGTCAAGCAGAGATCACCTCTAAGTAGATGATAAGACAGTGAGAACAGCTGAAGTTTCTTGACTCTGTCCATCTAGGACATATGTTTAAGGCCTAGGATCCTTCTTTTGAGGTACATTTGTGGCCTCTCCAACTGTTGTAGGCATCTGGCCAGGTACATGCCAAATGGGGTGTTATATTCAATGACTGGTCTAATAAGGGATGAGTAGAGAGGGATGAATAGCTCTTTCTTCCTGGATGCGAAACCTTTGGTTATGAGATGTGCCACTTAGAAGGACTTTCTGACCACTGTGGCAATGTAGTTGGTTGAAGGTGAGGTTGCTGTCAACCTGGGTGCCCAGATCTCATGGCTCCTTCAGTGTTCAGTGGGCTCCCATTGACATGGCAGGTAGTGGGGACTGAGTTTTTTCCAAAGGGAATGAGAACACATTTTTTGGCTTTGAGCTTAAGACCATGGTTCTGAAACCAGTCATTGGTCTCAGTGAGGCCCTTTTGTAGGATGTCTGCATCACTTGAGGAGTTAATGATGACTCCTAGCTTGCAGTCATGGGTGAATTTGGTTAGCCAGAGTCCCTTTGTGTTGGCTTGGACTTCTGCGAAGTAGATGCTTATCAGGAGATGGCCTTGTGAGACTCCACTTGTGATTGGTCAACAGTATGACTTGGAGTCCGCAACTTTCACTCTGTGAGTCCTGTCTGTGAGCCAATTTGCAACCCACCTAGTGATATACGGATGCATGTCTAGTCTGGTGAGTTTATCAATGATACCCGAGTAGGAATGATATCAAAGGCCTTGGCCAAGCCAAGGTAGGCTGTATGCAATGCCTTACCCTCATCCACAGCCTTGGTGACTGCCTTGAAGAAGTCAACCAGGTTCAGCAGGCAGAATCTCCACTTGACAAAGCTGAACCGCATGTGGTCAAGAGTTTGGAGATTGCCTATATCTTTGTTAAGCAGGTCCATGATGATGCACTCCATAGCTTTACATACCAGACTCATCAGGCTAATGGGGCAATAGTTCTCAGGGTCTGGGACAAAGCCAGAGGTAAGGCTATGATTGAACAGGGCACACAGGTGTGGTGCCAGTTTGTTTTGTAGCTCATGTAGAATGCAGCCAGGGATTTTATCATGTCCCATGGATGCTGTATTCTTGGCTTTGGACAGTGCAGCATATTCCTGTGCTGCAGAAATGTTGGATACCAGGCTTTTTTCTGGTATTGTGATTGGTCCTTTGGGGGGAGGGGCAAATCTAACACTGAATATGTCGGCCAGTATGTTGGAAGTAGCTGTTGGCTCAGTATAGGAGGTACCATTGTGCAGTAATTCAGAGCAAATCTGGGCATTGCCGTGGAGGTTTTTGATATAGGTATAGAAGGTTTTGTTTTTGTTTTTAGTGTCTGCTGCAATTCTGCCTTCATAGTTGGCATTAGAGGATTTAATGAGAGATCTCAACTTTTTGTTGAGGCTAATAAGGGAATTTTTCCAGTCTTGGGGCTTCACCTTTTTCTGCAGCCATTTCTTCCTTCTGTTGTAGAGTTTATTGATGGCAGGGGACCACCAGATTGGCTTCCTTTTTTTGGAAGAGAGTATCTTGGTTCTGTTGGGTATGGCTAGTTCCATGCATTTATGTACATGTTCATACAGTGCATTGGTGTATGATTCAGCAGTCATGCAGCTATTTTCCATTGGCATGGGTGCCATGAAGTTAGCCACCTCTGTTTTTAGGAGTCCAAAACCAGCTTTGGAGAAATTTTTCAAGGTGGATACCTTTGCGGGGGGTATGGGTGAGATGTGGATTTCCATGGTGATTAGTTTATGGTCGGATCTGACCTGGGAAGGCTTGACTATTGGTGTAGAGCAACAATCGCCCATGTTAGTAATTATCAGGTCAAGGATGTTGCTTCCTCTAGTGGGGGTCAGAATGAGCTGGTCCAGGGCATTGGAATTGATGAATTGCAGGAAGCATTGGGCCAGTGTATTGGTGCTTGAGTAGTTTTCCCAATTAATGGAGGGGTAGTTGGACCTTGATATATTCCAGGGTACTTAGGAACATGGACTGAGAGTCTAGAGACATGGTTGGGGGTCTATAGCAGGCTATGACCTGGATTGCTGTCTTACCCAATGTTAGTTGTACTTAAAGTATCTCAGATATATTATGCTGGGCTACTAGTCTGGAGGTGTGCATATCCTTTATGAATATGGAGACACCACTGACTTTGGCACTTCCTTGTTTCAGGACTGAAAGGTGTGGAATGAGTTATAGCCTGATAGTGCAAGGGTGCTTTCTGACACTTTAAACCAGGCCTCTGTTATAGCACAAATGTCAATGTTTTCCATTTTAAGGAGTGCTTCGAGTGAGTGCATCTTGAGATTTCGACTTCTAGCGTTGAGCAGCGTAACCCTCAGATTGCATTTATTTATAGCTGTTATGGTGGTAATTTGGTCTTTGGAACACCACCTAAAAAAGGCACTATAGGAGTGGCAAGAGCCTTAGCCAGTACCTGGAAACCCAGGGGTAACAGATGCAGGCCATCTCTGGCAAAGTATCAAGGTCTGTCAATCATGTCATCCCAAGCAGACGGATACTGGATCCCCTTAGAATGACACCAGAAACTTAACCAATTGTTGAAGTCAATAATTTTTTGTTTGTACTGCAGTACCTTTCTGGGGATGATAGGATACTGCTCAGGGCTAGTGTCATACCTGCCTGGGCCACAAAATCTGAGAGCTCCAACATATCACTTTTTGTGTAGTCCAGGGAGGTGCATCTCAGGTCTTTCACACCCACAAGGACAATGACAAAGTCATACTTGTACTTGTTGTGGAGTGACCTGAGTACGTGTGTTATGTGTCGGAATCTGGAACCTAACAGACAGTTGACTGTTACCTTCTCCTTATTCAATCTAGTGAGTAGGACATTTTTTGTGCCTCACTATTGAGTCACCTATGATTAGTGTATTGGGCAAGATGTTTAGTCTTAGGGGCTTAGGTTGAGGGGCGCACTGTGGAGGTGAGCTATGTGTCCTGTGGTGTGTGCTGTGTTGTGGTGGTTGAGTGCATTTCTGTCTTGGAGGTCTTTGCTGTTTGGTTAAATTTCTATTGGGACCCTCCACAAAGGTGGGTGTGTAGTTTGTGTTTCTATGTGAGAGCTGTGATAGTGAGTGTTCTGGAGGGCTATGTGTTCCATGTGGTGTGTTGCAGGTGTTGACCTTCTGGTCTTGACCAGCTAGTCCGGTCTTGGCTGGCGAGTACATAACTTCCAGTTTGGTGATATAAGTGCATCTCTCACAAGTCTGAGTGTTGGGATGTAAAAGGAGAGGGTTATCTGTCTACACGAGGCAGTTGCTACACTGCCTCAAAATGCCCAAGTGCACCAGGCTAATAAGAAAAGGCACAGGGAACTGCCCTTTAATCATGCCAGGAGGGGTGCTCATAAGTCCTAAATACTGGAGCTATTTCCATGAAGAACGACTAGTGCTGATGGCACTTAGGTGTACACTCATACTCAGAATGTCACTAATACATCAAGTAACACAGTAACTACTGTACATGTAGGATATATGCAGGTATTACCTTGTTGTACTGCAACATGCAGTGATACTAAAATGATCTCACCCTCAACCTTTTACAGGTCCATGAGGTGATGCCCAAGGCCATGGTCCTGTTCCTGGTAAGCTTGATACTGTTTTGTTATGGAACATATATATGGTATTAAGGTTAAGGGACAGGATAATTTCTTATGTACACTTAATGTTGTGTGTAACTAGAGTAGAATGTTTTCATGTTCCAGTGTAGAACAGTTACCTAAGTTTCCTAGAGTGGTTAATCTCAAGAGTGTAGTTGAAAGACCAGAAACATTTTTACAGTTATAGTTCAGAGATAATACGCCTCCTGGTGTACATGAGGCAATTAATCTGACATGCCTTGTAAAAACCAAAAGGTCGATGGTACATACCTTAGGCATTGAAATTTATATTCATATATATTTGTTAAGATAGGTGTACTGGGTTTTATGTGTTGTTTTATCAGGTTCTATATTATATCCTCGAATGCTTAAAAAAGCGAACGCTGATTGATCAAACTTATTTTCGCGAAACTGCAAAATATCGAAGCTGCAGAAACTTGAATTTTTTCCTAGGGAAAGAATTCGGTTGTCCGTTTCTGTTACTTCGGTATTTTCAGTGTTATGGTGGAAAGTTACCGGTCGGATTCAGGTAAGTGTGCGATTGTGTGGATGTGAGTGTTAGGGTGATTTAGGTGAGTTAGGGTTAGAGCTCGGGTTAGGTGCGTGTGCGATTGAGTGGACATGAGGGTTAGGGCAGATTTAAGTGAGTTAGGGTTAGGGAGCGGGTGAAGTGAGTGTGCGATAGTGACGGACCTTAGGGTTAGGGTTTAGGTTAAGGTAAGTGGGTAGTTAGTGGTGTGTGCATAGTTTAGTGTAGGGTTAGGTATCAGATTTTAGGTGTATGTGTGTGGATATCTGTTTGTTTGGTGTGTTTGTGTTGTGTGTATGTGTTTTGGATCAGCGATTTTTTTCCCCTGGGAAAAAATCGCTGATCTGACAGTTCGAGATTGTAAGCTTTCGCTTAAATTAGGTCGATCAATCAGCGTTCGCTTTTTTAAGCATTCGATGATATAATATAGACCTGTTTTATCAGGTACAGTGTCATATTACATACCTAAATGGTACATTGTATTGGTCAAGTGTCACTTGATTTATCTGACATGCTTGTTATAAAGGACTTTAGTCAAATGTGTAATTTGTTGTGAGGACATCTGTTGTGCATGAAAGCGGAGATGAGAAGATGTGAGACTGGAAATGCAGTTGTGGATCCTCATTAGTATGACTACTTGTGGACTTTTCATACATAATAGTGCAGGTAGTAATGTACTGCTTTTGTCTTGGTCTCCACAGGTGACTGGGGGGTTGGGTTCTCTCCTGTACACAACCTGATGTCAGTGTCTCTTCAGACTCTGATGATGATGGTGGCCACAGTGAGCCATAGGTGGGGTTGTCGGGGGCTGAATATGTTCCAGAGGTTTACATACCTCTTCTCTCCCATTGCCACTGCACACAGTCAGTATGGCCACACATACTCAATCCCCACAGGCCTCAAATATTGGACAGTTAGAGGGTGTAAACATTGAACAGTCCAGTGTGGCAACTATGGCTTCAGTGAGTGAAGACACTGGCCACAGCCAGAGAGCTGGTGAGGTCCCACACAGGCGGATTGACAAGAGTGATCATAGGAGGACTGCTGTCTGTCTACCACCTGTTGCAGGTGTCACATCATGGGTCACTCGGCACATGTTTCGGGCCATAATGGAGGCATGGGCACATTCTGAATGGAACACTAGATGCATTCTTAAGGTTATGGATGCAGCACAGTCTGACATCCATGACTGTACCCACCACATTGGGGACACCCTGGATTGGTTCACTGATGCAGTCAACAGATGGTTGTCTGAGACAGTGTCTGCCTTGCAGTGCACATTGTGCAAGAATGTGTTGGAGTTGGGCATTGGACCCATGGAAGTAGGTCAGCAACACCGTCTGCTGAGAGTCCATGCAGCCATGCACAGTTATGCTCCAGTAGTGGCAGTACATCCAGTACTACAGAGATGAGTGTGCCATCCACACCATGATGTGGCAAGCCGTGGGCAAATGGTCTTGAGCAATCCTGTCAGGGACACAGTCCCAGCAGACAGCAGTCACCATCAGGTACTTGCACAACATCTGACCTTGGGTATGATTGCGCCAGTGCAACTTCTGGCAGAGCCAGTTCTCTGTTCAGGGCTAGAGACTGTGAACTGTCAACTCTACCATGTATGCTCCAAAGCTGTCCAACATACAACACGTAGGGTTAGCACTGAGCTTGACTGTGTACACGCACACACTCACATACCACTGTCACATGCAGGTCACCTACAGACACACACAGCACCTCTCCATGGTCCATCTAACCTGCTCCTCTTCCTGACTCACACACATGCTGTCAACCATTTGGCCCAGTCTAGGCCTCCAGCACCGCCACACATCACCCTGTGCAATTGATGATACCTGTACCACATCCCTGTCATCCTTTGCATTGATTAAGGGGAATGAAACTATGTGTCTGATACACAGGGACACAATATTACTTGACATGTACTTGTGTAATGCAGTATTGTTTTGCCATGCCCCTTGTAGTTGTCACCAACATACAATGTTGGCATGTGTCATGGGTACGCAACATACTTTTTTGAACCTTATGTTGTATGATGTTATACTGGCGGTATTGTTATACAATGTCAGGTACTGTATGTCATGGAACTGTGTATATTTATGTTCCAGGAGTCTGAGGGGATAACCTATGGATACATGACAGCAGTAAAGTGGCATAGCATGACATGGCAGCACAGCAGAAATATGACTTCAGCAAGGTGCAGCAGTATACGTGCATGGCTCCATAGGTTCACAGCTGTATGACAGTCTACTAAGGACAATGGTGATGGTCAGCTTACTCATGCATTCATAAATTGTGATAAGTTCTGCTACAGGACAAGGTGTGACCTTGCTGGAGTGCATATGCTGCCTATCTGTAGGGAGCATAGTAGATGGATGACTCAGTTTAAGGACATTAACCTAGTATGTGATGTCAGTACTACATGCTTGTGGGAGACATTTGTCTTGCAGACATAAATACTCCCTTGCAACAGACCCTGCCTAATGGTATACAGATCACCTCAGTGCACCTCAGTACATGCTATCTGTTTGATTGGTTGGGCGGCCATCATCTAAACACATGGCATCTGCCTGAGCCCCTCTTGGACTGGGGCATTATGTGCTGGTCCTGTTCCAAGAGGTATACAGATGTATCTGATTGTGAGGGCTGTATGGCCATTATGCTAGTTAAGTTCACATGTCCTATGACTCCGTAACATGATGTATGCTGCTGTACCAGCCTCACACACAAACATGGCCACATTCAGGCTAGCACTACTTCTACTCAATGCATACAGGACACATCAAGGCACACACATACACACACACACACACACACACACACACACACACACACACACACACACACACTCACACACACACACACACACACACACACTGTGCAAGCTGGCTGTATGTACATCATAATATTTACCTATAGACTGGTACACACTACAGATCACAGTATCTGATGTACGCAACACAAGTCATGTCTGCTAGTAGTATCAGTGTAGAACATATAATGCTTGTTGATGTCAGCAAGCCTTGTTGTTGCTGTCTGTCATTGGGGGCCACATCACCTGCTAAAAATAAAATGATGCAAAACCCTAGCTATGTCTAAGTTACAAAAGTCATCACATGTATGGGATATGGCTATGCACACACACAAACCATGTTGAACAGAGTGAGATTAGAACCCCTACCTATCCAGGATTATATACTATAGATCAGTCTTAAGGTGGCTGACCTCATCAGGTCTTGTAGAAGAGGGCAGTTTGGAAGCCAGAAGCAAGTTACAGGCCCAAAAAGTGCACAACCATTGCTGCTGGATAGCACATGAGGGCATGTCTGTTTTGCAGGGATACACATACGCACACACCAGGTGTGCTGTAGTAAGATTAAAACCCCTACTTATCTAGGCTTATACACTACAGATCATAGCACTTATCTCATGTGCACAGGTTAAGTCCATTGTATATGTGATTGCAGGCACAGTACTTGTACATTACACAAACTAGGCTTGAGGCATCTGTGACCTGCAGAGTGATATTGGTTTGTACTTGCGACACCTGTCCACTGGACCAGTAATAAAGGATCCCCAATCCTCATCACTAACACTAGTGAGGGGTGTCCACATTGGGAGGGATAACAAATACACACAGTAAAGTACAATTTCCCTTAAGAGCACACAGAGATCACAGTCAGTTTGGGGCTGGTTTCTCCCTTTCTCACCAGATCCCCAAGAAGACTCTCCACTGGCACAGCTATAAGGTACGGATCTCAGCCAAATAGTCAAGACAAAACCACCAGTGCCCTCTCTGTCCAAACAGTGCTTCTTGTCCCTGCCCAAGTAGCTGACACACACACAGTTTGAGATTTGGTTTATATACAAACACACAGACACTCTTGGGGAAGGCTGGCACAGGTTCTCCAGCTATGCCCCCTCCTGCCAGGCTATAAGGTAGTAATCACTGCCACCAATTACTCTTATCGGCTACTAAAAAGGACCTTGCCAAAGGGTGTCAAATTATTATTGTGCAATATTATTATCCAATTAGAAAGTGTGATGAACAGCAAGACTTATTTGGAGTGGCTTTGTACAGTACACTATATACATGCAATGTACTCTAGAGCTTAAATTAACTCAACACAAAACAGCCACAGTTGAAAGGTTTAAAAATATTTAATAATAAATAAAAACACAAGACAAATCTCATCAATTCAATACAGTGCTAGTCAAGAGTTTAGAAATCACAGAAAAAATGCTTAAAATAATACTGTAGAATAGTCTGACATAAATATAGAAAACAGCTATACTAAATCTGACTAAATTCCTATCTAAGTCTAAGAGCAATCACAGTTCTACATAAACTTACATATAGAGCAAAGGCAGAGTACTGGTGAGTGATGTTCTTTAGACAAAATCCAACATGCTCTGATTCTCTCTCTCTCTCTCTCTCAGAGAAAGTCTTAAAAATAATACAGCACTGCTGACTCATTTTAGATTACATCATTCTTCTCTGGTTCCCAGGCTAACAGAAACTCAAAGTTTTAACATTTCTTTGATCTTGCACCTGGCCAGGAAACTGCAGCAATAAAATACATTATATATGTAAAAAATCCAGCAATTAACTCTGGTCCCAAAATAACAGAAGGAATTCCTCAGTCCAGACATTATGTCTCCGAGCTTTGAGATCAAACAGTTATACAATGCTTGACTCATCAGCTTTCTTCCAGCAGAGTGCACTGTGGTTACATTTTTGAAGTTCAACATTTACCACAGTTTTCTTACATTTAAGAGGACATGTCTGTGGATTATATTCATATTTACAATGACATAGAATTATTTACAAAATTTTATCTAGCTAAGCTGGCAGCCTTCACATATCTTCATAGACCCCCCCCCCCCTGGAGAACTCAAGCTAGTTTTTCAAGTGACTCTTGAGAAATGTTTGAGAGGGTTAGGTCTGTCTGAATATATTTTACCCCATTCCCTGTCTTGAGAGCCAATCTTTGTTTGTGTTGCTAACCCACTGGGCTGCTGCACTGACATATCATATGCTTGCAACCCTAGGCTCCATCTTAACAACTTAGCATTTTGCTGCCTGGCTCAGTGTAACCGTGTTAGGGGATTGTGATCTGAAACTACAGTGAATTTTCTTCCATACAGATAAGGCTGAAGTTTGTGCAGTGCTCACACTATGGGTAGATATTCCTTTTCTACAGCTGGATAGCATTCATCCCTGGGTCGAAGTCCACCACTGAGATAAACCACTGGGTGCTCTTCTCCCTCTGAAGAAATCTGGCTAAGTACAGTCTCTACCCCATGGTTTGAAGCATCCACCTGCACAACAAATTCTTTGCTGTAATCTGGACTGGCTAACATGGGGTCCCTTGAAGCATCCACCTGCACAACAAATTCTTTGCTGTAATCTGGACTGGCTAACATGGGGTCCTCCCAAAGCTTCTTTAAGCTTTTGGAATGGCTTCTCACATGCTGTGGTCCACACTAGCTTATCTGGCCTGTTTTTACTTGTCAGGTCTGTGAGGGAAGTAGCTATGGTACTATAACTGGGGACAAACTTTCTGTATTACCCTGCTGTCCCTAAGAATGCCCTCGCCTGCTTTTTGGTAACAGGTGCATGGCTTTCACTTTGGCAGCTTCTGGCCAGATTTTAACACTCCCCACTCTATGTCGCAAGTAGGAGACCTCTGCCATACCCACCTGACATTTGCTTGGCTTAATGGTCACCCTTGCCCTCTGTAGTCTGCCCAGCACTTCCCTGACATATTGAAGGCACTCTTGCCAGGAGTGGCTGTAGATGGCAATCATCTAGAAAAGCAAGGGCAAACCCTCCTGCTCCTGCTAGGGTATGATCTACCAGCCTCTGGACAGTTGCTGGGGCATTTTTCACCCCAAAGGGCATCTTTGTGAACTTATACAAGCCAAAAGGAGTCACAAAGGCTGACCTCTCTCTAGCACTGGGAGTCAAGGGCACCTGCCAGTAACCCTTGGTAAGATCAGTGGTGGTAAGATACATAACCCCATCCAGTTGCTCTAGGGCCTCATCTGTCCTTGGCAAGGGGTAAGCATCTGACTCTGTATGACTATTTAATTTCCTGTAGTCCACACAGAAACTGGTGTCATCATTCTTTGGCACCAGCACCACTTGGGAGGCGCAGGGACTGTTGGACTATTGAATTACGACTGTTGGACTATTGAATTACCCTTAGTTCCAACATCTCCAGTATCTCCTTTCTCAGAGTCTGTTTGATTCTATCAGGCACCCTATAAGGGGCCTGCCTAATAGGCCTTTGGGGTCCTGTCCTGGTGCTTCACGGTGCACCTTGGTTTCCTAGTGAACATGTTCCCAAACTCCTGTAACACTGTTTGGATTTTTCAAACCTGGGTATGAGATAGCTGCTGGGACACTGCTACTCCTTCCACTGAGGTGTCAGTCTGAGCCTCACTGAGGAGATCAGTCATCAGTTCTCCCACAGACTCCCCCTCCAGTCCACTGTAAATACTCAGCACAAGGGCCTTCCTATCATGGTAAGGTTTCATCATGTTAACATGGTACAATTTTTCCCCTGCTTCCTGCCTAGCACTTCTACCATGTAGTTAACATCACTTACCTTCCTTACCACCTTGTACGGTCCCTCCCAAGCTGCTTGCAGCCTGTTGTGTCTGAAAGGAATGAGAACCATTACCTACTGCCCTACAGCATACTCGCTAGCTCGAACATTCAGGTCATACCAGACCTTTTTCTGCTGTTGGTCCTCTGCCAGGTTCTCCTGGGGAAAGCCCATGAATTCCCTGAGCCTTATCATCGAGTTTAGTACATATGCCACAACAGACTCCTTGTGAGATTCACACTCACCTTCTTCATCTCGAATTAAATCTAGAGGTCACCTCCCCCTATGCCCATCCAGCAACTCAAAGGGTTAAAAACCTGTGGATTTCTGGGGAACCTCTCTGTAAGCAAACAACAGATGGGGCAAATATTTGTCCCACTCCCTCTTAAACTGGTCTGCAAATGCCCGTAGCATGGACTTGATTGTAGAGTTTAACCCGTCAACAAGACCATTAGTCTGTGTTTGGTAGGAGGTGATCTTCAGTTGCCTCACCCCACATTACTTCCACAGACAAGCCAGCAGGTCTGACATGAAATTGGCACTTTGGTCAGTCAGTATTTCTTTTGGGAAACCTACTGCGCTGAAAATCTCTAACAAAACATTTGCCACCTTTTCTGCCTCAGTTGAGGACAAAGCCACTATCTCAGGGTATCTTGTAGCATAATCTACTACCACTAGGATATACATTTTCCCTGTGGAACTTTGGGTACTCAGAGGCCCCACAATATCCATAGCTACCCTCTGAAATGGCTCCTCAATCACAGGCAAAGGCATCAAAGGAGCTCTCACCTTATCTCCTGCCTTGCCTACCTTTTGGCACTGCTCACATGTCCTGCAGTACCCTGTTACATCTCTGGAAATTCCAGGCCAATAGAAGTTCTGCATAATACGTCTCTTTGTATGTTTTATGCCCATATGATTGCAAAGGGAATATCATGGGCTATGGCTAGAAGCACCAGATGATTGTCTCTAGAAACTACCAACTGCTGTATCCTCTCACCTTCTAGCCCTCCCTCAGGGTCCACTCTTTATATAGTAAGCCTTTGTCCCAGTATACAGATTCCCCCTTCCATTGAGAATCAGGTGCCTCACTATCTGCCTGCCTCAGGCCTTGCCTGCCTCAACTCTCTCTTTGTAACCCTTCCCAGCTCCCCTTCCACAGGACGTCTGGCATCCTCTGACAGCAGTGTCTGACTGTCAGTCTGGGTACTACTAATCACCTCTACCTTTGCAGTCACTCTGTCAAAGGGAACATCAGCACCCCCAAGCAGCTGTGGCTCGCCTTTAGTCTCACTGCTACAGAGTAGCTACCTCCCTGAAATAACCACCTCATTAGTACTAGCTGCATGTATGCGATCTCTCTGGAACTCCCCCAGGCTAGCAGACCCACATGCTTGTCTCCAAGTCTGACTGCATGTAACTGCACAAACACATGGTATTGCCATATCAAAATCATTCCCTATTAGGACATCTGCTGCGATATCCTCAAACACACTTATTTGCTGGCTTCCTTTTCCTCCCTCCCAGTCATTGTGAACCCTAGCCAAAGGTATGTGGAATGGGGTGCCTACTAAAGCTCTGACTTGAGTAGACTACCCAGGCAAATAGTGCTCCTCTGTAACCATAGCAGGCTTCACAATGGTTATGTCAGAGGCTGTATCTCTCTTATCAATGGCCTCTTTGCCATTCACTATGACAGGATACAACCTCTTGTGGTAGTTTGGTACCCTTTTTGTCTCTGGACAACCTACTGTTGGCATTTTGTCTTTCCCACTTTCTGGCTCTCTCACCTTTTGTTCCCCACCTTGCCTCTGTGGACATCTATATGCCACATAGCCCCACTAGTTGCATTCAAACCACTTAACCCTAGGTCATGGATTTGTACCTGGACTAATGGCTTCCCCTACTACTGGCAGATTCTGTTGGGGAAATCTGGGCCACCCACCATGGGTTCCTTTAGACCCATGAGCAGTACTGGGGGTCCCTTTCCTGTGCAGGGATGCCCTGTTAAGTATAGGTATCCCTTCTTCCACAATTCATCTGAGGTAGCACATTGTCTGTCAGCTAACCATATCCTCATATCCTCAGACAAAGTGCTAAGGGCTTGTTCCCTCACCAAAAGGTCTGCCAATCCCTCAAATGTGGTGACCTGACATCCACTCACCCACCTATGAAAATAAGTGCTCAGTTAAGCAACATATTCACACCCACTTTCATCTGCCTTACATCTATGCTTATGAAACTTTTTCTTATAGGCTTCAGGTGTTAGTTTAAATAATTCTAACAAACAATTCTTAACAGCAGTATAATCAAAAAATCTGTGATCAGAAAGTTTAGACAACATAGTTACAGCTAGGGAGTCAAGAACCGTACCCAGAACCTTTGGTCAACATCATTCTGTTTACATACCCTCTCAAACATATGAATTAATGGTTTACTATTAAAGTTTTGAATGGCACTCCATCGACTGTACTATAGTCGAACATGGAAGTTCGAAAATGATAATTGCAAAGTCAAAAAAACAATCTAGGAATGGGTTTTAACATGGGTCAAAGGTAGGGGAGATGTTTGTAGTTCAGAATAATACTGAACACCTACCTTGACCCATGTTAAAACCGTTCCTAGATTGATTTTTTTGACTTCGACATTCGACGTTTTCGAACTTCTGTTGCCGACTATAGCACAGTTGACGGAGTGCCGTTCGAAATTTTAATAGTAAACCGAATTAATCTATCAAAATTATCCCCCTCTGTAAACTGTGGAAGAAATTTACTGACCTTTTGTGCTTCTGGGGTCAAGTTACTTCCTTCCCAATTACCTCCATGACTCTGGCTAAGAGTCAGCATCTCCTTTTTGTACTGCGTCTGTCTCACTTTTTCCTCAGCTTACAGGTGTAGCAGTTTCTCATTCTCCTCAGCTACATATCTTCACAGTACTGTTATCTGCATCTAGTATCCTAGCAGTGAGATAACTTTTGTTATCCTAGCTATGAGCGTGCAGATACCAGTATGGTCATATGTGGATTCTTGCAGTTAGATAGGTGACACTGTGGGCAGGGATACTGTGCCCTGTCCATACATGCTTTGACACCATTATACATTACACCACCTACTCACATGGTGTGTGTCTACGTGGTGTCATCCAGCAGGCATAGGGGTCTGTAGGTAAATGGAATATGTACTGTTGTGCACTTAGTTTGGATCCTTTGAGCAACATTATGGCTGTGTGATAGTGTAGTTTACTCACCATTATTAGGGTATGCCAGACAATGCAGACATCCAGACACATATTTCTGTATATAACAGGGATGTATATATAATGTAGCTGTGTGTGTGTGTGTGTGTGTGTGTGTGTGTGTGTGTGTGTGTGTGTGTGTGTGTGTGTGTGTGTGTGTGTGTGTGTGTGTTTTATGTAGATATATGGGGGAGTCTATGCATGATTTTAATATATATAGCTATATATATATCAGTTTATATCTATTTAACACTACAAAGGGATAGATATACTATGCATGTGAGAGAGAGATGTTGACAGATGGATATGTATACGTATATGTTTGTATGTGTAGACATTTATACATAACAGGTCATTTCAATGAAGGGCCAACAGAATTGCACTCATTTTTACTAAGTGCACAGGCATGCCCAATGGGACTGTCAGTACTTATAATGTGGCTCCAGGCCACACCTACCTTTATTTCAGTCCGGGATTTTGCATGTTACAGGTATTAATATCCACCCAATGTTTCTGCAGTACTGCACCTCACTCAAAACATCCATAGCATTCCCCAGCTGTCTGCTGTACTAAATATGTGACTGAGGTTGGTAATGCTGCACCATCTACAGACTGACAGACTGCATACCTCTCAGCTGTCCTGATTTTCACAAAATGTCCAGAGTTTTGCCTCATATATTTGGTCTGTTCCTCACACATTTGTGGTCTTCTGGTGCTTTATTGAATGTTGACATCAATACATTCTACTAATTACAGACAAACAATTGTGTGTCAGGCTTTATATCCATCAGAAAATATGTACTACTGCAACACCTCTAATTCAGACAACTGTCTAGGTTATATGAGCAATATTTAAACTCTGTCCTTATGTTTGGGACTTTGTCCCCCAATTTTCTGGCTTAATCCAAATTTCTTGCACTTAAGAGGTTGGGAGGTATGACATTCTATGAAAACACCAACATAAAACTACCTCACATGCAAAAGATGTGAGTAATTTCAGATTAGACCCATCAACACCATCACCCATGCTAGCTCCCCTAGTCCACTGAGCCACACAGGTCGCTAGACAGAGAGGGGTCAATCATCACACAATCAACAGCATACATATGTACATTGTTATCCTGCATGAAGAGATACATATAATGTGTGAGCGCTACCTATGTTACAGCCCTGAGATTGCCTGGTCCACTGATATGCCATAACTGATTGTCTGTTAAAGCCATTATATGGGTACACTGCTGTGTTGGGGGTGGGGGAACAACAACACATGATTAGCTTGAGTAAACAGTAGTCCAAATATCATGTGTGCTCACTGTTTAACATCTCCCTTGCCTGATGTTGTGAGTATTCCAACCATGATGCCTAGTGAAAATTAAGGAACACATACTGTTGGACTGGGTATCAGTTTTCCCATGTGGATGTCAACTGTGACCAAATAGCCCATTATATTTCCTTGCATAACAGCAGCAGATCCATAAATACAATACCTTATTATAGTGATCTTTATAATTACTGTATAAGTTAGATACCTACCTTGAGAATGCAGCAGTTGACAGTACTGTAGTTCATGGCTGACTCTGTGTGATGCAAGCGGTACACAGCCAACACTTGGATAGGTACAGGTTGTGTGGGTTGCCTAGCATCAGCTATTTTAATATATGTATGTGAGCTGGAGTAAGGTATCAGTCCCTAGGGCCCTAGGTTGTCAGTGAATGTGCTTTGTGTTGTCTCTTAGCCAATTCCAGAGTGTACTGGGCACACCTACATCTGCCTACAGGGACATCATCAGGGGGCTCCTCCTCTGAGTCCTCATGTGGGTGTGGCTGTGGTGACCTAGGTGCTGGTGGGGGGATGTGTATCCCTCCCCTATGCCAATCCTGCTGCAGCAGCTTCTGCAGGATCATATTGATTAGCATGGCACATACTGTGAACATATGTGCACATGTGGTTGGAGAGTACTGCAGAGTTGCACCAGATATATCTTGGCACCAGAACTGTGACTTCAGCAACCCAAACACATGGTCTACGATGTTCCTAGTATGTGTGTGTGCCTCATTATGGCATTCTTCCGTGGGTGTGTGTGCATTTCTGATGGGTGTCATTATCCATGTTTCCAGTGTATAACCAGCATCCCCCACTAAATGGTCATGTTGGATGACCCTCCCTAGAAAACATTTGGTACAACTGTGATGCATACTAGATATGGGAATTGTGATAGCTACCAGGGCTGCCAACACACACATTCATGATAGTCCCCTGAGCATTGCACACCACTTGGCAGTTGATGGAGTTGTACCCCTTGTGGGTGACGTAGATTCTACCCTCCTCACTGGGTGGTGCCATGATGTGTACATGAGTGCAGTCTATGGCACCCAGTACCTCAGGGTAGTGTGCTAAGCTAAATAGTAGAATTGTGGCATATTGCTGGCCCTCACCTCAGGGGTGAGGGGAAATGAAATGTGCTCATTGGCATGTGGTAGTATGACATCCAGGAATTGGTGGAGTACCCTGGATGCTGATGCCTGTGTGACCCCCATCATGTCCCCAGTTGGTTTTTGGAAGGTACCTGTGGGTATTATCCTAAGGGCTACACATACCTTTGTTTCCACTGGGATGGGTTCCCGTCTGTTGGCTCTGGGCCTGAGTTGAGAGTGGCAGAGCTCAGTGAGTTGTTGTAGTAGGTCCTGTCCACCCTGTAGCACTCTACAATCTCCAGCTCATGTAGCTCCTGGAAGGTTACCTAGGGCCTGAACACTCTTCTCCTTCTATGCCTAGGCCTATTGTCAGCAGCAGCACTGACTTCAGCATCTAACGCATACAAATATAGCAGACCTACAGCAGCCTCTAGTATTCTTTCAGTTAAAATTCTGAAGTCTATACTCCAATGGGGCAGAGTATGGGTGAAAAATCAAATTGTAGGGTGTATGCATACTTTATAGTGCTCTGCTGTAGGTTCTACCTCCAAGATTGCCTACCTATGGTGCATTGCACCTGCCTAATATATCTCTGATATCATTTAATGGCCCTAGTTTAAGTTAAACAAGGATCAATGCTAAGTAATACATCATTGGCCTTTTACCTACTCTGAGCACTGCAGCACACCTCACAAACATGTGCCCTGTAGGTAAACAATGCTTAGCAGTCAGTGCACATACCCCCTCAGACTTGCACACTCAGCATAGCAGTGAGCCGCACCATGCAAACAGGAGCAGCTATGCTCCAATCAGCTCAGACGTTAGTAGACACACCCTCTTCTAATGTCAGCTACCACCTCTGTGGACACCAAAATTGTTCTCTGCCTACATGGAGGGGATTTGCACACGATTACCCCATTATGCTATTCAGTAACTCCATCTCATTTACATAGGGATCCATGCTCACAGCCTGGATACTACATGCTTTCAAGCCCTACCATGTTAGCAACAGCACCACTGCACCATTGTAGATACTGAATGCAGGGTACCATAATGCATTTCTGTATCATGATATATATATATTTTTTAGGCATTCTTGCGCAACGCGGCAAGCCACTCAAACATGCCAAGATTATTAAGAAAATGTTATTTTAACATATTTACTGTAACTTTTGGAACATACAGAGGACAGTTTTGCTCATATCTGTGTATGCTATGTAATTTCTGTCTATCTCACTACATTTTTATAGCCCCTTTTGTCTGTCTACAGTCTTGTACATGGAATTCTTCCATGTACACTAATACAAGTCTGCAGAGCTGCCTATCTGCTTGCTGGATTGCTCTACCGGCCTCATTTGCATGTGATTCATGTGCTTATGAGGTGATTTGCATGCCGCAGAAGTGTCTGTATTGGTAAGTTTGTGCTCGCAGTTCAGCAGTGCTTAATGAATCTAAATGGTGTAACTCATTCTAAGCCTTTTGGTTTAAACACTTGGGCTTCGAACCAGTTGTTTTGCACTGAGAGGGTTTGTGGTCTGCACTGTAGTGGCAGAACAGGTAGCTTACATCCTTCTAGGTTGGGAACTGCTGATTGAGGGCTCAATGTCTGTTATTCTAAAAGTGTATTAATTCTGGTTTAAGCACTTGGGCTTTCAGGCCAGTTATTTTAAATTAAGAGGGTTCATGGTCTGCACTCTTGTGGGAGGAGAGGCTGGACTCTGCCCTTCTGAGCTGGGAATTTTTGATTAAAGGCTTATAGTGCATGCATATCTGAACTGCTTCTTACTGAAGTTGGTGCACCTTGTTTGCTGTGGCATAGACTGGATTCGGGCCTGCTGGATCTAGCTTTGTTTGTGTAACTTGAGCACTAATCCAGGCATTCTCTAAAGTATTCAACTGTATTTATTACTGCTTGGTAGTAACTTGATTAAAGTGTAGTTATCATTCTAAGTCTTTTGGATTAAGCACTTGGGCTTCAGACCAGTTGTTTTACATTAGGAAGGTTTGTGGCATGCACTGTGGTGGCAGGACAGGTAGCTTTCATCCTTCTAAGTTGGGAACTGCTGATTGAGAGCCCACTGTCTGTTATTCTTAAAGTGTATTAGTTCTGGTTTAAGCACTTGGGCTTCAGGCCAGTTATTTTACATTAAGAAGGTTCGTGGTCTGCACTCTTGTGGGAGAAGAGGCTGGACTCTGCCCTTCTGAGCTGGGAATTTCTGGTTAAAGGCTTATAGTGCCTGAATATTTGAACTGTATCTTACTGAAATTGGTACACCTTGTTTGCTGTAGCATAGACTAGATCCAGGCCTGCTGAATCTAGCTTTGTTTATATGCTTGTTTGTTTGCTTGTTATTTCCCTGGAACACTAATTCCACCTAATACGCGGTTTCTCAGTGCTTCTGTGGATCACTAGTGATATCTGCATTGCTTACTGTACTTATTTCCTTGTTTCACTTGAAAGAAAGTTACTGTTTGTTGTTTTTGCATTTAAGTTAGCTGTAACACATTGCACTTAAGTTACCTGGCACTTGCTCGCTAAAGCAATTATATAAGTCAGCACTAAAAATTAAAAGCACTACACCCTCACTCCCCACTGGCCCTTGTTTTCAATTATTAAGGAATTCCCAATATTACTCTAGCATGTCCAAAGGTCAGTTGTCAATCTCCTCTCCGGTCCAACTGGTGAATCTGGGAATCTTGAGGCAATGTTACAACTGCCTCATGTACACAGACAACCCTCTCCTCCTCCCAACAAATTCCAACACATGTGAGAGATGCAACCATATAGCCAAACTGGAAGCTAAGCTCTCTCAACTCAGTACTGGCATAACCACTCAGGAGGAGAAGGAAACCACACTCACTACAATTCCAGTCTCACATAGACCTACCACAACAGCAAACCAAACACATAATCACACAAAAACATACTCGGAGGCTCTAAATAAAGATCTGCCTAAGCAGCAGAGACCTCCAAAGCAGACACCCAAGCAACCGCTACCCCAAAACAAAACACGTGCAACACATATCTCACAAAGCCAGTGTGCCAAACAGTCACAGCCCTTAAGACTAAACAACACACCTGATACACTTGTAATAGGTGACTCTATCATCAGGCACACTGATGTCCCGCTTACCAGGCTGAACAAGGAGAGGGTCACGGTGAGCAGCCTGTCAGGCGCTAGGATCCGCCACATAACACAAGCACTCAGGTCACTCCAAGGCAAGTACAAATATGACTCAGTCATTGTCCATGCTGGTGTGAATGACCTGAGACGTACCTCCCTGGACTACATGAAAAGAGACATAAAGGAGCTCTCTGAGCATGTAGCCCAGGCCGGTATGACCCTGACCTTGAGTATCATCTTACCCTCACCAAGAATGATGCCACAATATGAAAACAAGATGATCAATTTCAACAATTGGCTTAAGTACTGGTGTCATTCAAAGGGGATCCAATGCCTGTCAGCTTGGGATGATATGCTCGACAAGCCACGATGCTTCGCTAGGGATGGCTTGCACCTGACACCCCTGGGCTTTCGGATATTGGCAAAGGCTCTTGCTACCCCCATAGTGCCTTTTTTAGGCAAGGCTCAAAAGACAAACCCACCTCCATAGGTATCACAAGGGATAAGAAACTAAGAGTAATGCTACTCAACGCCAGAAGTCTAAACCTCAAGATGAATGCACTCGAAACTCTCCTTAGCAGGGAGAACATCGATATCTGTGCAGTAACAGAAACCTGGTTCAGGGCTCCCGAGAGCACCCCAGCACTACCAGGTTATACCTCATACCAAGCTTTTCAGCCCCAAAACTTGGACCGAACCACAAAAGGAGGGGGAGTATCGATATTCATCAAAGATACCCACACCCCCAGGTTGGTGGCAAAGCACGAAGCATCAGAGACTATCCATGTGCAACTAACAGTGGGTAAAACTGCCTTCCAGTTTATAGCCTGCTACAGACCACCCTCCCAAACCCAGGAACCCCACTCGGCCTTTCTGAGAACACTGGAAAATATGAAGGTCTCTCCAAACACCATTATATTGGGCGACTTCAACTACCCAAACATAGACTGGGAGCATTACTCTAGCTCCAACACCCTAGCCCAAAGGTTCCTAGAATTTATAAACTCAAATGCTATGGAACAACTTGTTACCACTCCCACAAGAGGGGAAATCATACTGAACCTGATCATCACCAACATGGGGACTCTATGCTCCAGACCAGAAGTGTATCCCTCACTGGTAAGATCAGACCATAAAGTAATCTCACTGGATATTCACATCCAGACCCCACCCCCTGCCCAGAAAACTACAGTGAAAAACTTCTCTAAAGCAAATTTCACACTCCTCAAAACCGAGATGGAATCCTTCAAAGCCCCCGGGCCTGTGGAAAATATGGCCCAGACCGCAGAATCCTTTATAAACACATTCTATGAGCACCTTCAGGAATGCATGGATCATGCGATCCCAAATAAAACTAAGACCCAATCCTCCAAAGGCAGACGTCCTGTCTGGTGGACCCCAGCCATAAACAAACTATACAACAGAAGGAGGAAGCTACTAAATGATAGAGCAAAATCCCAAAAAGGGAAGGCATCACTGATCAGTATTAGCAAAAAGCTACGGGCACTCATAAAATTGTCTAAGGCCAGCTTCATGAGAAAAATTGCACAGGACACTAAGGATAATCACAAGGCTTTCTTTAGTTATGTTAGGAACCTGGGTGGTAATTCCCAAATATGCTCAGAATTAGTCCAAAATGACAAAAAATACACTGAACCCACAGACATTGCCAACATCCTAGCTGACAGGTTCAGCACAAACTCCCCCCCCTCCCCACCAAATGGGCAAATATCTATCCCAGCAGAGTGCTGCCCCCCTGACATCTCAGATGCTCAGGTAAGAGCCGCCCTCTCCAAAGCAAAAAACACAGCATCTATGGGACCAGATGGTGTCCTAGGCTGCGTCCTACATGAATTCCAAGAAGAGCTAAACCCAAACATAAAACTACTTTTCAATCTCAGCCTTACTACAGGATATGTGCCCAAAGAGTGGCGTACAGCAACAGTGGTCCCTCTCCATAAAGGTGGTGCCTCAATGGATCCTGGAAACTATCGCCCCATAAGCCTGACTAGCTTGGTCTGCAAAGCTATGGAAAGGATCATCATGGACCTCATAAATAAAGATATTGGGGACCTACAGACACTGGATCCTACCCAGTTCGGCTTTGTTAAGGGCAGATCCTGCCTCTTAAACCTGGTTGATTTCTTTGAAACAGTCACCAAGGCCATTGACGAGGGGAAGGTGGTCCACACAGCCTACCTGGACCTCGCAAAAGCCTTCAATACAATACCCCCACTCGGGCATTATAGATAAGTTCACCAGCTTAAATATAAACCTCTATGTCACTAGATGGATTGCAAACTGGCTCAAGGACAGAACCCACATGGTTAGAATTGCTGGAGCCATGTCAGA
The DNA here is from genome assembly GCF_019279795.1 of Protopterus annectens. Classification (NCBI taxonomy): domain Eukaryota; kingdom Metazoa; phylum Chordata; order Ceratodontiformes; family Protopteridae; genus Protopterus; species Protopterus annectens. The sequence goes on along the minus strand of NC_056727.1, from coordinate 517,753,427 downwards.
CTCCAAACCAGTTACAAGTGGTGTCCCACAAGGCTCAGTCCTGGGACCTCTCTTGTTCGGTATATATTTCTTGGAGGTACAGGCCAACACGGAAGGACTGTGGCTGACCAAGTTCGCAGATGACTGCAAACTGGGCGCCATAATCGACTCTCCAGCCGACACAAGCATCCTCCAAAAGGGCCTCATAGAAACAGACAACTGGTGCCAGAGCTATGGACTCAAGCTAAATGCCAAAAAGTGTATAGTCATACCCTTTGACAAAAACAAAGTGCCCACAAATTACCGCATAGGTGGTAATCCATTAAGTACAGAAGAAGTAATTAGGGACCTGGGGACCCAAGTTGATAGCAATCTCTCATTTGACAACCATGTGGCCAAAGTGGTTAGAAAAACATTTTATATAGCCCACCTAATCATGAAGGGATTCACATCTAGATCAGGGGAGGTCATCGTGCCTCTTTACTCATCCCTCATCAGGCCCATAATTGAGTACAATGCCCCTTTGGGATGTACCTTACCAGACACCTGCAGAAACTGGAAAGACCCCAAAAGTACCTCACCAAGAGGATCAAAGGGCTCAAACAGATGCCATATGCTGCCCGGTTAAAGAAACTCCAGCTCTACTCAGTGGCATACCGCCTGTTCAGAGGCGATCTGTGCCTGACGTATAAAGCCATGTCCAACCCGGAATTAATGGACATGCTGCACCTCAGAAAATCCAAATCCCATCGAGCTACACGCTCGAGAGACTTGAACCTCTGCACTGAAATAAATAGGACATGCTGGAGGGACAGATTCATAACCCAGAGGCTCCCTTCACTCTGGAATAAAATACCAGTCCAGGTTAGGCAGAGTCCCTCATTGACTCTCTTCAAGAGGAATCTTGATGAGTGGATGGGAGATCGTAGGTTTCGTAGATTTACCCCGGGTATCACTTCTGTGTCACTGTTAGACAGAGGCACAGTATACTAACCTCGAAAAAGGGCATAGCAAAATAAATTTAAAATGGGTGGCAAAAGCCAAATACATTCTGGCTAGGCTTATAAATGCCCTAGGGCAGATAGCCTAGTATGAACCTATGAACCTATGAACCTAAATGTTTGTGGCCATGTTAGCAGTGTGGTGGAATGCCTACATGGAAAATAAAATATGTAGGCTTTATTAAATTCCCCCTTAGATATTTATATATGTATTGTCAAATGATTTTAGACCTATGCATATAGTGACTTTCAAAGAGGTCCATACCACCTTCCGACAGAGGAATATATATTCTTTTATCTTGTATGATAAGCTTGAAGCAGATTTCTCGCTTCCTGCCCAACTACTTCAGTGCTTTTTTGGGCCAGCTAACTGCAGCAGTTTTTGCATTAGAACAGGGACTGATCTAGAGCTTGAACTTTATTTCTAGATGTCAAGACAGTTTTTAGCATAGGTGTTAGTTTTCTAAAATATTTATTACTAAGCTTTACTCTTATCTGTTCATATTTTATTACTGATCCTTCATCGGTTCCATGATATTTATATACTCCCTCTTGACCAAGTTCTTTTATATCACATTCCTCTTCTTTGTTAACGTTTTCCTCGGTTTCAGGTTTCCTCACATAAATGTTGCTTTTGCATACTAATCAAGGCCAAATGTCATTTTGTGTCATTTGTGAAAGTTTTAAACATTTGTAGTTGTGTTTTCAGGTGCTTGTCAGATGAGCTATACATTTTTAAATCATCTACAAAAAATAGATGACTTGGGATATGGACAATGAAAACAGCAGAGGTGGCAATCACCCTCTAGAATCCCTGTGTTGTATTTTTATCCCTAGGATAATAAGTTTCCTTTATAATGACTCTGTCTGCTGCACAATCATCATTTACCTATCATGTCATAATACATTTTTTGGAGTCCCCACTCTAAATCTTTCCCTTCTCAGTTGGTCGATCACTTTTATTTATATTTGTTTCACTTCTGCACCATTTTCACCACAATCCACATTTGTCTTCTTATTCACCTCTTTGTAAAATTTATCATATCCAGGTGTTCTTCTCTGTACTACTCTTCAGATATAAAAAAAGATAGTTGCATATTTACATTTATATGTATTTTTATGCACTTCTAATAATTTGTAACGTGAAGTTTTTTGATTTTATGACATCATTTGTCATGTGATAAGTTATTTCATAATAAAAATGGTCTTGTGAGTGGAGTTCAAGTTTTCTCAGGAAGTTCACATGAAATAAAATGAATGAAAGCGCTAGCTTTGGTGTCCATGCTTTCTTGGTGTTGTTGGACAGATTCTACAAATTTTAACAGCTATCATCTCTGCATTAGTATGACACCACATAACATGCCATGTTATTTCTGCATTTTGTTCCCCAACTGATACTTATTTTTACAACTTTCAATAGCCTCATCTCTGCTTTATTTTTTCTTTTTCTTATACCTCTTCCTTTTACAGATAGCCTTATGATTTTTCATCTAGATATGATTGTGTTCTGACCTGTTTTCCAAAAGTTTAAATATTTATCTGCACATTTTAACAGCTGGGAGGGTGGCCTAATGGTTAAGGTGCTTGTCTTACAAACATCAAGGTGCAGGGTTTGAGTCTCACAAGGGATAATTGGCTAGACTTAAGATGGCTTGCAAGGGCAGTTAGCTTAGTACTAACCTCTAATAATATAGTTATGTTTGCCTTTCTAAGTTTTACTCTTCAGATATCTTGGGAATACCATTGTTTATATTGGTTAGAACAGCTATCTTCTCTGCATTAGTATGACACCACATAACATGCAATGCTATTTCTGCGTTTTGTTCCCCAACTGATACTTATTTTTACAACTTTCAATAGCCTCACCTCTGCTTTTTTTTTTTCTTTTCCTTACACCTCTTCCTCTTACAGATAGCCTTATGATTTTTCATCTAGATATGATTGTGTTCTGACCTGTTGTACGAAAGTTTAAATATTTATCTGCAGATTTTAACAGTTTTTCTAGAGCAAGTATTTTCCTTTCTTCTAATTTCTTTCATACTTTTGCTATATATCCTCTGTGTAGAAATTCTAGGTCTGTTGCATATTAGAAATGGGTCTATATCATATGAGCAAATTGCATAAATTGCGAACGCTCATAATATCGAACATACCGGACCTTGAAGTGCTTTTTCTGAGATTGTGGTAGAGTGAAGAATGGGATATTTGCCCTTTCCTCACTGTAGTGCGATCTCGGAGTTGAAATATATATTTAGCGGGGGGGGGGGTGCACCCCCCACAATAGGAAGTTCGGGGTCTGGTACATTCGATACTATGAGCGTTCGCAATTTGTGCGATTCGCTCATATGATATAGACCCAATAGAAAAAATGCATAGGGCTGGACTCCATAAAGCTCTTGGAATCCATTGCATTATACTGATCTTAGTGTGAAACTTGCAGATAACACTGTAATATGCTAATATATGATAAAAAAACTCAGACTACTCTAGTGCAAGATAGACTACCACAGTTTCAACATCACACTATAAAAAACGCACAAGTAATCCATATGTATAAGAAATACTTGTCCAATAACATTGTACATTACCAAACAAATGGAAAGATATCACAAATCAAGAATCCAAACAGTTGTTTAGAAAGATAACAAAATCTGTAAAGTAACTTTATGGACAACTACAGAATTTTACTGACTCTGTAGTGATAACTCCCTAAAAACATGCACACATTAAGAATGCAATGTATCCCATGCTAACCAGCATGGCAGTTTTAACAGAAATTTGCAGGAGTTCACACAGAAACAATCATGGATATGAACAGAGGTTATTTTCAGCAGAGGCCCACAGAGAAATGCTACAGATGCATGTCTTTGGAATGAGGTAGGAAACTGGAGTACCCTGGGGAAACCCACATGAATGCAAAGAGAACATGCAGACTCTGCACAAAAGGCACCCCAACAGAGAATTAAACTGGAGAACCTCTTGCTGTGAGGTGGCAATGCAAACCACTGCACCACTGCACCTTCCACTATTCACATCACTCATTATATTAAAATCAGAGACAACTATGGATATACATAATACATGCATCATAAAAACATATTGACTTGGATTTATAGATTCTGATGAAATCTGTAAATTTCTTAATAAAAAGAAAATTAAAAGGTCTGAGGTCGTTCATGGCCACTTCGCCGTAGCTAACAGTTGCTAACACTGGATTTGGAACCTGTGTGGGGAGCACAAATAATACACCCCCCCAAGGAAAGTGGGAGATAGAAAGGAAGATACCGCTTATAGCTGAAGAAGAGGAACAAACAAGAGGAATGTTAGAACAGGAAAATCTGAGGGAAAGGCAGAGGGGAATGGACAAAATATTTTGTTGGGAATAGGCCCCATTATTTATTTAATTTTTTTGAAGAGTGGTTTGAAAGGTAAACATTGGGAGAGAGAGAGAGAGAGAGAGAGAGAAGGCAAAGGTAAGCACAGCAGGCATAACTATAGAACAAATATCGCAACACAAGACAGACAAAGATAGGGAAAAACAATACGGACAGGTGAGTTACACATACAGCATACTGCACAACATGAACAATTCAATGCCTGTCAAACAGGGTGGGGATGCATACCAGCCATGGTGACATTTTTAAAAAAAAATCTTACCATACACTATCATGTTAGCACATGTTGCATAACATGTGACAGTCATACTTGGATGTTTATGGCCAATGTGTGTTCCATGGTAATAAAGTAGGATCACAGTATGCATTGGATAAATATACATATGTCACATTAGTCAGTCAGTAGTGCAGGCATGAGCCAAGTCACATCACAGATGAGTAAATACAGGTCAAGTAATTGTACATATCTGCAGAGGACAGAAACAAACCTATGAGCATGCATGTGAAAGGCAAACAACCAAGCACAGTGCCAAACAGAAGTACCACAGAACATTCAATGCTGCTACATATACAACTAGGCTTGCACAACTAAATGTGTGTATATTTTACATAAATGCCATGTCAAAGATAACACATCAGTGTCCTACATTGTAAAATACCCATACATTTGGCACATGTTCATCTTCTCTGATTAATGACTGGCAATAGATAGTAGCTTTGACAAAGGCAAACATACCTGCAATAAACACTAGGGACATATTAAAGTGGTAGGCAGGTGGACAACCTGGGACCACATCATGGTAAAACAGGACATGGTAAGGTGACACAATGTGAATGCATGTGTATAGCACACAGAGTGCTGTAGAAGATACACAGACATTCAAACAACTGAAAAATGTATGTCAAACTGACAGATGGATTGCTGATGTCCGCTAAACTGGATATGTATAAAACACAAATACACAGTAATGTCCAATCATGTCAAATCAACTTGCATAGTTAATCAAGTTAAAAATTTCAATCACATACACATATACTGTCATGCGAATGTCATATAGAGAAATAAATTTGAAAGTCAACCACACTGCCCATTATGGAACAGAGGACATCTCTCTGAGCATCATTACAGCACATTTGCAGTATATCACTGAGTGCTCACTTGTCAGAGCTACATATCTGTATCAGTATGTATCTTACTATGTGCATACATACATACAACCATCATGTATACAGCTATTAATGGAAGGTGCACATCAATGTCACTACATCATGGGTGTGGAAATGCTACATATGAAAACATGTTGTAATGTACTGTGAAAGACTGTGCAATCTGTAACATTGTATCATGAGAGTAAGATATCATGACATCTGCCATCCAAAACCCTGTGGAATGACATGCCTGCATGTTGCACATATCTGATATGGCAAAACACACATCAAAGGCATATGACCCTGTTAGTATTGGACTATGGACAGCATATGTTGTCTGTCAGTCATCCCAGTAAGACAGATGTTTACAGGCTACCTATTGCAGCACTATCAACAGGTTAACTGCCATAATGCATGGACAGTTGAATGTGTGTGGATAGTGTAATGGGCTCCCCATTGTCATCATCATTGTCACAATTTTCTTCATATGATTCAGGCAGTGGCCTTGCACATGCACGTTGCCATATTTGGATTGGTGAACATGCTTAGGTACCATGCTCTGTATAGATTAATTGTAAAACACGACAGAAAGGAAAACAATGTCTGTCATATAGACCAATCCCATGAAAATCAGAGTCCAACACGATATTGTTATGATGACACTTTACACAGGGACTGAGACACAGCAATTATGGACAGAGTTACCCATGGCCTGATATGTCATAACTCCTAAAAAGGAGAACATTATTCTTTCCTGAAAAGTTCTATATGTTTAGACACACATACATGTGTTACTAGCATTGTGAAAATGTATGAATGGTCAACAAACATATTTTACTGTCTGCATTCAATGATGTATATGAGCAGACACAAAATGCAGTTGTATAATATAAACGATGAAAAAATATTGGAGAATATTGTGGACAATAGGCACAACATATGACAACCGTCTGGGACAGGTAGCATGATATTTGGCTGAACAAACATCAATACGATGAGCAAAATATTAAAAGTAATGTGATATGTTCAATCAAAACAATTGTACACATATTAAAATGTTAATATAGCTATTAATAGTAGTATTGCATGTTTGTATGCATTCTCATCCAAAATAATCATGAACCAGAAGACTTACATATCAGATATTCTGAAATATGATTGCTGATTATGACCTGCCATTATCAAATGTGTACCCATTCAAGAGTCAGTCAAACTAGCCTATAGCAATGTTTAAAAAAAAATTGTTGGAGACACAAGCAATACCAATTTTAACCTGCAGGGTATGCTTATTATGAGCTGCTGCTATCAAATGGGTACCTGCTCAGGTGTCAGTCAACCTAAGCTACTGCGATGTTTTTATAAACACACACAGGATGTGTGAGACAGGTACAAAACCAAAGTTGAATTATGTCACGCAGTCTACAAACAGCTGTACTAACACTCTAACCACAAACTCCATTTGCTCTGTGAAGAAGGAGGCTATGCACAAAAGATTAAACATCAGAAAACATAACCAGACATAAAATTGTGGCAAACTATGCATCGTAAACAATAGTAACAGCAGCAATAAACTGTTCTTTATGTTGTGGCTGTATTTATAAATACATGTGTGCTAACAAAATAGTTCAAAAATACAAGATACATCAACATTATACATTTTATACACAGTTGTAATGACAGCTACTGTTTGCTTATTTCATGTACCTTACTGGTGCATGATGGGTATTCCTTCATTATAAACAACAAACGTGTTTTTGAAAAATACAGGTCTGAAAACACTGAAATGTGCATCTCAGTTCATAATATACATGAAATATTCAACATACGTCTCTTCCCTCCACTGCTCTTCAAGCCTGTGCATTAGCTTGATGCACATCTCTTTGTTACAACTGCAGTCCTCATCCGAAATAAAAAATAAAATATTTAAAAATGATTAATTAAACAGCAATGATAAACACACTTTGTAGACTGTTATTCTGAAGAACTTAAGTTTAGTAAAATACTCAGTTGATATTGTAACATTCAGTTGCTGATATCTTTCAGCACAGATTGGAGGACATGCGATTTAAACCTGCAGGATGCAACATACAGCTAAACTCTAAACTTGAGACTGATCTTCCTGTAAACACATTTTCCAGGTATTGAAAAGAGTTAATATTATGATATCATCCTGATAGGTATGGTATTCTAATGATCTTGGCTTAGGATTGCTACCTCTGAACATGTGCTGTTCATGTAGCTAAACAGTTTGCAAATTACATTCATGTCAGCACTATGTTCAGAGAAATTAACAGTAATTGAAATAATCTATTCCTTATACAGTATGACAGTGTCTTGTAACATCCAGCTTATGTAAACCGAACCATACATGTTGCTGTACATTATGGGCACAGAAAGGTATGTGTGAGGACTATTATTCCTTGAAATGGCTCATTACTAGTAAAAGACATACATCTTCCTGCCCTTCACTGCAGCTGTAAGTGGGCTCATTACAGTCCCTCAAAATTACGGTTTGAGTCTGTTGCACAACTGACTTCAGTATTTAATGACAAAGCAGTGCTTCACAGCATTTTAAACATAATACCATACTAACCTAATAAATTCTTCAGACATATAACAGGATTTATCTAGATGTACTGGCACCGCTTTACAAAGTTGATGTTAATGGAATGCTACATACAGATTATTGATATACTGTATCAGTAGTAATTCAATGAATAACTGAATTATTTGCAACAACTCTCAAATTATAAATTAATAAGTATAAAATGCTTTGCTAGAAGAATGCTATGGGTATATGACATCAGTATAACAGTTTAATATTTATGTGTCCCCTTTAAAGACTTGAAGGCACAGCACACAAAATGTAGACATGCTGGTGTGCAGCCTTACAAGCTGAGCTAACACTCAGCACATGCTATTTATAAAAAGCAAGAACTGCTCTTTAAACACCATTGCTCAACAACTGATGCTGTTACACCTTTAATGATGATGGCGTTATTCCTAGAAAAACTGTATCAGTGAGTTGTTATCAACAACATAAAACATAAACTATTGCAATATGATTTTTGAAAAAATGTTATGGGTGAAATTAACCAAGGTAACATGTTTCCCTATGTGGTTTTGAGCCCACAATGTGCAAAAATGGAGACATACTGGCCAGTTGTTTTACAGGATGAGCTAAATTGTACTATGCTTTCATTGTAGACAACTGTTACTGCAGCTGTTTATTAGAAATCCTGTGATGAATGGCAGAATATGGAAAATGCATACATTTTTTACACTTCTCATAGTGAGGACATAACAGCTATTGACACATATGTAACCAAAGATGTTTAACCAATGTTATGGCCATTAATATGCATATTAATTAAATGTGTCTGTGTACTTGTGTAGGAAGAATGATGTAAGTAAGATATATACTTGTATATCTTTCACCTTGTAACTGTCTAATAAGTGATAAAGTGAGACTTTTAACGGAAAACTATGAAATACACAGTTATCTATGGCCTAGGCACTATAGACATCAGTGATGCATGAGGACAGTGGCTTTGTAAAATTATGTTAGCTGTACTAAAAGTATGTACATCTTCAAAGGATATAATTATTATTATTACTTAATTATTCAATGAAATAACAACATGGGAATTGAGCCCACAGTCAAGAGGATAGCATTTACAAAGTCCACTGAATTATCCACACAAGGTAATTCCCACAGTAGCTAAACCATGGTTATAAAAACATCTGTATAATATATATACAGATGGGCCATATAGTGAGACTATAATGGAAAACTATGAAATGTGTAGTTATCTGCCATCTAGGTGCTATAGGTGTCAGTGATGCACGAGGACAGTGGCCATGTGAAATTATGTATTTAGATATCGTGAAACACATGTACAGCTTCATAGGACTTAGTTACTGTTATTAATTAATTATTCATTAAAGTAACAACATGGGTATCAAACCCATAGTCAAGAGGACAGTGAGTACAAAGTCCACTGAATTATTTCCACAAGCTAATTAACACAGTAGCTAAAGCATGTTTATAACAAAATGTATATGATATATATGGGTCAAATAAATATCTGTAAAATCTGTAGGAATACTCAGGAATATGTAGAATATTGGTACTTACTGTAGGGATTTATGGGCTGCCTCACACTTCATCGGACCTACTTTGAAGCTCAGCTGTGTCCCTCCAATGCAGGTCATCATAGCAGTGATGAACCTGCACTCCACTGTGATAGATCCTTGTCTTCCATCAGTGCTCCCTTGCAATCCAGTTCCACGCATCGATCATAGTGAAGTTTTTGGTCCTGGTCATCAACATCTGGGTCATCTCCTCGTTGGTCCAATTGGGTGCATGGATGCATTTCAGGCTCCTTGAAGATGCCATCATGATTTGCAATTCCTTTAAATCTGTAAAACAGAAACACAGAGAAATACTCACTGAGGTACCACTCATTTCACAGTTAGCAATGGTCTGATCAGTAAATGTATCAAAATCAATATTTGAAACTGGTGCTGATGTCATGTTCTAAAATTATTGGAAGATAATGTGCATGTGCTACACATGGTACCACTTATCAGTTCCTGGTGCAGAATGGTATTTTACACAGATGTGCATGAATGGGAGTCAAAAAACTTGAATTTTAATTAATCTTATTAATTATGTGTGGCACAAAGGGCACTTAAAGTTGTGTGCACACAAGGTGCAATTTGATGCTATAAGTCTAAATGAGAGGTACACTGGCAACTGGTGGAATTTCTGTAGTCGTAACTAGTTCATATGTTAAAATTAAAAATTTCAAAGGTATATGATTAAAGTTATATTTAATCCATATGTTAAATTTTATAGAAGTTGTCATAATTTCCTAGAGTGATGTTGTCTTCATATGTATGCATACAGGTGTTGTTCTTCTAAATTGTTTAGCTCAGTCCCATATGCAGCTGTATAGACAAACTTCCAGTGCAAATGATAACAGTATATGGAGGAGGATTTACAGATCATCTACAATGTTTATTGGTAATTCCTTGCACTCTGTGGTCTAACTGTAGAAACCTACAGATTACAACAGTATCCATATCTAGTTTGTGATGTTGATGTTATGGATATTTATTAAATCAAGACTTCTAATACAGTGTTATACCATATTCTTATGCTGTAACAGATATTTCTTCAATGATGCTTCATAACAAATGTGTTAACAGTACTGTGCCAGTTTACAATGGATCTGTACTATCTATGGATCCAAATGTATGCTGCCACTTTCCATAAGTTGTTTAACTGTTAAGTAATTTACTATTGTAATGTGAGATGCAAGCAGACTGTGGAGCATGATGTGTTGTCTTTGGAACTGTATTCAACATATATGTAATGTCAGGGGTTCTAATCCCAGTAATGAAGTGCACAGGTATTACAAGTTATGTCGTTTTTACAGATGTTGTATGACACCATTGTTGATACTTTTCACATGACATGCCATGTCAGTATTTCTCACAAAAAGTGTTATACAGGTGTTTGCATTGCACATGTATGCATTCTGTTTATTTTGACATATGCTGCTTATTGAGTCAAATGCATAAATGTGCTCATCCATTAGTCTTATGCGTGTTTCAATGTTAGGAAAATGACCTAACATACAAGGGGTGATAAGCCCCCCCCCCCAAGAAAATGACATCTTCATTGATGCTCTCTGTCAACATGGAGGGAGACTCCTAAGCCATTCAGGGGATATTGTGTCGAGAAATTAAATATTGACAGAACTCAGCAACATGATCAATGCCACTAGAGGCTAAAATAGATCCTGTGAGGCCTGTAGATATTGCTGCCCAGACATTATTCTTTATAAGCTATCATACTCAGACATTGTGAGAGGTCGAGGGATACCACCAGTGGTGGACCACTACTGCCCCTGATGACATCACAGTTTTTTTTTGTCCACAATGCATAGAGGAAAAGGGGAGTGATGAATCCATGGTGGTGGGATTGAGGTGGGGGTTCCAGGATGGACATGTATGTATCCATGCTCAGTACAGGAATGAGTATTTTGACAATCACTGCATCTTGCTTAGGCATGCACATTCATGTATTCCTGTGTTTGATTTAGAACAGCAGAGTTGAGCCATGAATGAATTTCCACACAGTGTGAGGATGATGAATGTAAAGATCTGAGTTACAGACAGAGCAGTGAAAACTACAGTTGTAATGTTTATTGCATTAATTTTCACGTGTCCATCTATTTCAGGCATACAGCAGGGAACAGCAGGTGAATTTTTCTATACTGTTGCTGTGCACACACACTACCCTATTGGTGCCCACATCTCATGTAATGGCACTGCTGTTTATTGTTACATTGTTGTTTTCATAACCTTGAACACTACAGGTACATCCAGTGGAGGCGCAAGCCATGCATTATCAAGTGAAGGAAGACCTGGTATATTACGGTGACATTGTCAGAGCTTTCAAAATGTTAGGCACATGTGATGACTGACATCTTTGTCAGTATTTATCAATATTTGTCAATATTTGTCAATACAGGCCCTTCTGGTATACAGTTACAGTGTATATCATATGAATATTTTCAGCCCATATATGCTGTATATGTGATGTTGTCAGTATTAGTTTTGAGAACTACGTGACTGTGCTGCCTTTCTGCTTACTTTCTAACTGCAGGATCCAGTGTACAAACCACAACCTCTACACAGCAGGAGTCCCCAAGTGGACATATGAGTGGTATGTCTATATCATAAATTCATTATTTTTTAATTGTACAATGTTGCAAATGATGTGACCTGTAATGCCTTTTTTTTCCCTGCAGTAGTTGAAGTTCTGCACAGTGGATCAATAACGACATCCCATGAGCGCTTGCCAGGTGTGTTGCTATGTTTTTATGTATCACATATGTCATGCATTTTGGTCATGTTAATAGATTATGTAGTTATGGTATGCACATTCTGTGAAATACACATACATTAGACTGCAAGTGAAGTCAGAGTTATTTGTAACATTGCTGTAGAATATATATGCTAATTGTCTTTTATATTCATCATGTGCTGTGGGAACATTGTCCTGATCTGTGTCTTTGTATCTTGCAGCACATCAATTGTCTTTATCATTCAGCAGCCCACCCTACAACCACAAAGTTGTTCATGGTGTGTCTCAGCATGGTAGTATGGCCTCTGGCACACAGGACATTGAGTTTTTTTGGAGAGTCCATTTGTAAAGTTGACATGAATTTTGCACCAGATATATCCTCAGATGTGGAGGCCCAATCATTGATGTATTCCGAGGATTAGGACATAGTGGATGTTAAACAGGGTGAAGCCGTTGATCAATATTTTGTAATTGGGAACACTGCTGCTGGTGGATCCGCACAAACAGACATAGGTCATTACCATAGACTTAGGCAAGCAGATGTTGGACATGGTCAAGTGTCAGAAGGTATGCACCTCTTGCTGCAGGCAAATGAATGGACACATCTGTTCCATTGTTCACACATCTGTACACTTGCCTGTGCCACAGATCATGTCGTGCACCAACTACATGCCATGCATGAAGGACAAGAGCTCAAGCACAGTGAGATTATGGCTACATTGGCTGCTCAGAATGAGAGTCTGGTAGCTGTGGCATGGTCATTGGAAAACCTGACCTCTACAGTACTGCAGAAGTATTGTACTAATAACAGGATTCTGCATTCCATGAGTATGCACAGAGGATTGTAACATGGAAGAGGCAGGCCACCTGTCTGCAGAACTTCCATTGGACATGAGTAATCCCTGTCTGCAGTCCAGTCTGCACAGATGTCAACTGCTGGCACATCTGCTGAGGTCCTGCCAATCACAGGGCCTTCATCTTGAAGTCATGCTCCTTCATCTGAAAATAGTTGTGCACCCCCTTCCATTTCCTCTGTGGAGAAAACAGGGCAGGATGTGTCTGTATATGATTTTGGCAAGTCTAAACCTGATATGAGATGTCAGCATGGTTGACCAAGATTACATTAGTTTGTCCAACAGTGTAAAACACATAGTTGATTCATATTATTTCAGTACCACTGGGCTGTGATATGTATTTCTGAAATAAAAATGTCTGTATGATGTCATGCATAATTTCTCTTTTTTCGTGTTATGATATTGTACAGGTATGTAAATGTAGCACTGAAGTGTGGCCCTTATTATTGAATATACAGAATGAATATGTATGCATACCTGTGTCAGTTACACCCTGAGCTGATGTTTTTTATTTTTGATGCATTTGCATATGTTCATGTTAGAATAGGTTAGGATCATGTTATTTGTGATTTTCAGTGTGCACATTTAGTGGATGCTTGTTATGAGATTCAATGTGTACTGCTGTTGTGGGGCACCACCTGAACATCAATGCTTAATCTGTGTACTCATGTATATGTGGCTTGTCATGACTCAAAGTTATGTGCCAAACACTGCTGTGTTGCCCGTGTTCACACCCTATGTTGCTTACACTTGTGACTTCTGTTACTTATGTCATCCTTCTTCTCCTACAATAACTAGGGGATGATCTGTTCAAACATTTCTGGTTTTTGGGGTAGTTCACCCACACCTGCAGCTGGAAGACTGCCATGTGCTCAGGTTAGCATGTCATGCACCATGGCACACACAGTTATCATCTGCACTGCCTTCTCATGTTTGTATTGCAGTGCACCCCTGGATGTGTCCTGACATCTGAACCTAGTTTTTAATACACCAACCACAAACTCTATGGTCTTTCTGGTTGTTGCATGTGCTCTATTGTAGGCCTCCTGTGCTGGGTTGAATAGATCATGGTACTGGGCCATTAGCCATCAAGAGGATAACCACAGTCATCTATTGGGGGAGAAAAACACTTTTGTTCAGATATTGTTAACAGAGGGATACTTCAGTTACATCCTAGCTGTGTTCCTGTACTTACCCAGATGCAGTCACTCCAGAATTTCACCTTGCTGGAATACAGCCCTGAGTCCACTTTCCTCTAAAAAATGGTAGCATCATGGACACTTCCAGGATATGTTGCCATGATATTTGTTGTGTTGCCATCTGCTGCACACACAACTTGGCAGCTGATGGATTGAAATCCCTTTCTGTTTATGTATCAGTCTGCTTCTGGATGTACTAGCATCTTGATAGGTATGTATGTACAGTCTATTGCACCAAGTACATGGGGGGAGTTTGTGATGTTATAGAACTGGTGCATTGCAGTTCTCCACTCCATGGATGTGGATGGGAAGTGTAGGCAGTCGTCCACCTTGCTGGACATTGCTGCCAGGAATTTGGCCAGGATATGACTAGCAGCTGTCTATGACATCACCAAAACATCCCCCATTGTATCTAGAATGTCCCAAAGGAGAGTATATCCAGGCTGAGATGCGCTTTGGTTTTAAGGGGGGTGGGGTTCCACGCAGGGTCTGCACAGAAATGTATGGGGCACACATGTTGCAGACAGCCTGCACCAGCTGTCTGTCTAGATGGTATTTGTTGATTAGCTGCTTGTCTGACAACTGGTTTAGTTGCAGCCTTGCTCTGACTCTAGCTGGCTGCCTTCTAGGATGCACAGCCACATCCTCATTTATGGCTTGAATCACTGCTGTTTGTTGCAGTATATTAACAGCAGACAGCTGGTTGCATTGTTATTTTTTTTAAGTTTTTCTATGGAATTTGATGTAATCCATAGTATTCACTTGAAATCCTTGGAGTCTGTAATGTATGTGCCAAGAAGTTTGGAAGTGGAGTTGGCGTAGTTGTTTGTCTCATTTGAGTTGCATTGTGTGCACACAATGTGTTTTTGGAATCACACTGGTGTGTGCAAAACCCCTAATTATCCTGTGCTGAATTCTTGAGTAGTCTTTCTGCCTTCATTATGTCTTCTGGAATATGATCTGAAGCAGGTGCACTGCAGTCTTTCTTCGGTGTGCTGCACTGTCCATAAATAACTTCTGCGAGCTTTAAGGAATCCAGCCAATAATCTTGTTCTTATCCTCAAGTCCACTTTATTTTCTCTATGCCTCTTGCTTAAACTATTAGGTTTTTCTGTTATTTTTTATTTTATTTTTTTACACTTCCATGCATTTGCACAGCTGATGGCACATCCTGGGTGGCCAGTACCAGAATCTCTATGTGTCGCCATGCTTGGATGAGATAGTGTGACTTTGTGGGCTGCTTTAAGGCAACCTTTATTAATGCCTCATTTGATGGCTCAAAACTTTTCAAGCCAATGGTTCAAGACAATTTAACCACGAGCGAAGAAGATGGAAAGATACTGTCTGCTGTAGGAGTTCATTTTGCTAGCCCTCAATGGACCTTCTCTTGGAACCAGAAGGGGGAAATTTTTCTTTTCAGGAAATCACAGCAGTAATTTCAAGAAGCTCCTTTTCAAGGTTCCCCCTGTGGCAGGGAGGCAACCACAATGAACACCACTCTAGTGGCAGGGATGGTCTGCTGATCCAGGACTTCCATGGAGACTTTTCCAGGAGGCCCTTTCAATGACTCTGATGGGTTGCTCAACTTTCCTCCTCTAGAGACAGTTTGGAGTCAACTGGATGTAGACCTGCAAGCTTGGGAGGCCATCACCTGGGCCACATGGGTGTTAGGAGTCATACCCAGAGGCTATTCATTTAAATGTTTACAAGTTCCAAGTATAAATCTGATACAGCTTCCAGACATGCCACACCATCATAGAAGAGATGCAGCCATCGAAATTTAAAAGCTGATAGCAGATCGAGTCATCCAAGAGACCCCACAAGACCAATGGAGATCTGGGATCTAGTCAAGGTTCTTTTTGGTTATGAAGAAAAATAAGGCCTCATATCCTGGATTTGAGTAAGTTGAATCAGTTTATGAAGTAGACCAAGTTCTGGATGGTCACAGTGCAGTCTATTCTGCCCCATTTGAGGAAGGATGACTGGACGTGCTTGATCGATCTCATGGACACTTACCATCATATAAAGCTTACAAGACAGTCCAAGAGATTTCTGCAGTTCCATCTGAGGACAATCATTATGTTTCCTCACCTGCACATGGAATTGCTGCAACATAGTCATTTCCATGTAATATATGTGTAGAGATGCAGACCATCAATGACACTGACCACACAACATACCTGCCACATACATCAATGTTGTTGATACAGCAACATATGTGTGCAGATTCAGTCAGATATGGGAAGACACATGTTGGAAATACAATTGAAAGGAAACAGATACACAGAAAGGCAGTGATTGCTGGTATTAGACACATGCAGGAGCATATTAGGATGCCATAAGTGACACAGGTATGCATACAGAGGCATAGCTATGCATGTGTGAATTGCAGACAGCAAGAAAAAATGTAAGGGAAACATCAGTCATATTTATTCATTAATACAGGTGTAAACATGAAAGCATGACATTATATACTGTATTGTTTTTGTCAGTACCATCATTAACATATGTCAATGTCATTCGGGTAATACATACCAACAAATTAATCTATTGACATATTTCAGAAAAATATCATTAAATCTTGTGGCATCAGACAGTTCAATAACCACAGACATGTTACTTTGTCAGTGGTCAGCACAGTGGTTATCACTGCCAAAGGGTTAGAATGACACAGCAGGACACACATTGTATCAACTGTCATTGTTACCTTAACACAGTCTAGAGCACCCATAATGATGGCTCACACAATGTTCCTGGCTGCCCCTGGCAAATCTGGAAACACTCAGCCCATGTTGCCTTAGTGAGGAGCTGGATGTGGTGACACTTGCAATTTTAGTGTAAGAAGTAGCATGACTGTGATGTGATCATCTGGACATGCCTGTTTGGCTCATAGTGGAGTGGCTATCAGCAGATGTGTGTGCACACTGAAGTAGAGATATTAATGTTCAATAGTCTAATGATCTTAATCTGTATATAATTTTTAAACATGTATAACAGCCATTTTTTACTGACACCTATATCATTTAGGCCTTGGATGACTAGTTCTCCTTTACCCATAATGGTTTGAGAAGCATTGCACAGTATACTTCTGCATGTGTAACTGCTGAGTAACACAGACATACATGATTAGTCAATATATTGTAAAATAGTTAAACACTGAGACATAGTACTGCTATAAGATAGATTCTGTTGTCATGCCATAAAATAATGTTGTATGCAATCAAACATTGCACTGTCTCTTAGCTCAACCTGTGAAGTTCTAGGCTAATGTGGATGTCTCATGAATGCATCTGGGTATGAATCCTGCTATGAAGTATTTGGCTTATGCATTTAGTATTTAAGAGCAGATAAGTGAGATAATTACTTATTCAGTTATGCAGTATAGCTTTTTACACATCTGCTAATTATGTGGTGCATTAATGCTTGTTGTGCTTAGGTCTTGGGTAAATACACATGTCTCAGTTATTTGCTAGATTTAATAAACATTCCTTAGTAATTCTGTAGGATGGGAGTGATTTTTCTGTTTCCTAGCTTAAACCATTAAGCAATATTCCAATAAGAATGTCTCAGGGATAAATGTGGGTTTGAATCACTGACTTTATTTTGATATTTCAGTAACAAGTAGTTAAGAACAGATCTTCTTCTTCTTTCGGCTTTTTCCCAGTTAGGGGTCACCACAGCAGATCACCTGTCTGCTCATGATTGGCAGTGGAGTTTTATGATGCCAAGGTGCCAGCCCAGCGCCCAACCTTCCACATGAGGCACACACATGCACACAGTCACACTTAGGGCCAATTTGGAGTGTACAATCCACCTACAGCATGTCTTTGGGATGTGGGAGGAAACCGGAGCACCTGGAGGAAACCCACGTGACCACAGGGAGGACATGCAGATTCCGCACAGAAGGCACGCCAGCAAAGAATCGAACTGGAGAACCTCTTGCTGTGAGGTGACAATGCTAACCGCTGCCCCACCATATGGCAGATAATTACTTGTTCAATTATGCAGTATAGCTTTTTTTAAAATTGGGTATGAAGGAGATACATTAACGCCTATAACACTTATTTCTTGAATGACTGAATATTTCCATTAACTGCAATGATTCTGGAAACATCCTAGCTCTGTCATTATGGCTGTATGTGTATCCCATTGCCAATACATATATATTTTAGCTGCACATATTTAATAACACAATATAATCCATTGTATTTTAACATTGTCTGCCCTCCTAACTAAATGAAATGGTGATGTATGTTCCAGCAGTGATGAACATGTCTTTCTGTCTACATATGTCTGTCAAGTGCAAACACAGGTTCTATTGCAATGCCTGAGAGTCTGAACTCTGCATTGTTATAGTTTTTGTTAGTGCTGTGACCAGTGTGCTGATATGCAGTCTAGATTGCATGGTGTAGCATTTCAAATGCACAGCATGTTTAAATTTAGCCTTTTATTTTGCCAACCCTGATATTTAAGATCAAAATGACATGTTTTTTAATCATCTCTGCACAGTCATACATTTCATTTATTTAAGCTAAATAAATTAATATAATCACAGCTAAGATGTATCAGATAGACAGCTAGGTGTCAAGGATGTTATACAAACTTAGATGAAAGTTGTAGGTTCAAATCTCTGTTACTCCGGTTTGTATACCATGTGGGAAGTGGTGATAGTGATGTAGTAACAATTAAATGTGTAAAATGTGAACTTGTAAGTCAAGGCTAGAGAGTCTCAATATTCTCCACTGTTAATTTTCACATAGCAAGCAATATACATTCAATTTACAGAATCATTCCATGCCATTAATACTTTCTTTTTTTCCCTTTTTGCACGTGATAAGGCCAGAACCACATCATACTAATATTAATGCAGGACTACACATAATGCATATGCACGATAACAGGTATACTCATTGATTTCATATGAATAACATTATAGATTTAATATAAAATTAATTTGAGTTATAAACAGAGTATTTTTGAAAAAAAATATTATTATGATTATATATATATATATATATATATATATATATATATATATATATATAGGTTCATAGGGTCATAGGTTGGTACTAGTCTATCGGCCCTAGGGCCTATACAAGCCTAGCCATAACAATTCCCTGGATATTTCTTTCCACAATATTTACTACCCTAAATAAATGACATACCTGTATAACTGTTATAGTACTTATAGCTGCACTACTTTATATACATTTTTATGTTGAGCAACGGTTTTAACTTGCTGTTATCTTGTGTGTAGCCTATTTTATTGTTTTATTGTTGAATGGGTGTTTGCAGCATTCAACATGTTAATTACTTCTGTAGTAAACAGCTGAAATGGATAATTTAACACAAAATTGCCATCTTTTTTCTATAGTTATTGTAAACAAACCCAGTCCTGTTATTGTTTCTATCTGCTTGTTAAATATTTACTGAGCAGCATTACAGTATTTGAATTGATCAAGTAAGTAGATAAGATTAAATTCAACTGAAGGTAGTAACAGTGAGGCAGTACCTGATAAACACTGTGTGACATGTTATCACATGCTGTCCTTGTTTTTATGATTGTCAAGTTTTCCTGAGGTGTTGTATACATTCCAATTCTCTGATATTGGATTGTCAAGCATGACTCATCTCATTTACATATCGATATTAAGCTTTCCACTGTTTCTTACTATTTGTTGTTAAGAAACATCAGTTATTTGTGGGATGTCCAAATGACACCTTATTTGTACATAAACCTGAGTTACACTTTTATTGACACTTCAACTTAATTGAGTTTGGCATGCATACAAGTAATGGACTGTGGAAATTAGTTGTTTTTTGTGTGTGTATTATTGTTTATATGATACTGTTGTAAGGCATTTGTGAAGTTTTTGCATTACAGGCCACATTCAAAATATTATGCTGCTAGTACCACTGTCAGCTTCCAGTGTAGCAATTGTTTTTAAATAATGGCATATCATTGTTACTTGCTGCACTGTTATGTATTGAAATGTCTTTCATCTCATATGGTGTTTGCATAAGGTCATACATCACTATAATGTGCCAGACTCCTGCCAGGCCAATCAAACTCCAAGGACAAAGAGGATGACTGGATCCATTATGGCGATGATGACATATGAGGACCTGCATGTACCATCATTCTTGTTTCTCACAGTAGGAGACTTCAACCAGCACAACATGGAGATGATTTATGGGACCAGATCCAGGAGGTATGATGATAGACATCTGTTAGATGCAGATGAGGGACCTGATGGGGAATTTCTTTCAGGACATGACACAGGCCATGCATGACTCCTTCTGAGATATTGCATGTGAGGCCATCAGGGTGGGTCCTCAGGACCATAAGAATTGTCCACGTGATCCAGTTGTGTAATGCTGCAACCATGGTGTTTGCATTTTCACAAAATGTAATGCATAGGCACATTTGTGTGGACATAGCATATTGCTGTCATTTGTAACTGATATAAGTCCAACCATACACCACAGATATATCATGGATGGCATTAGGTAGCACCTGAAGAATGACACACATTAACACAGTGCATACATTGCACCATAAAGGTAGAGGTTGCTCCTTACTTATGTGTGTATATGTGCACTCCTATGCATGCAGTGCAGCATAATATTATGTCCAATACACTGTAGCATTGTATGATACAGGTCTGATTGTTGCAGTTAACATGAAGCAAGTGAGACACAATTGTTCTGCTTGCATTGTTCCACTGTATACATGGGTGAGATGACAGCAACTCAACAAATGTATCATTCACATATTTCACACAGAACACAGGGAGATGGGTATATTTAGTTTATTTACACTTTATTAGTGTGTATGCACTGCACCAGATTCTCTCCTTTTTGTTGCTGTCTTTTGTCTGTTTAACAATACAACCAGTCCTTACTCCTGGGATTCATGTAATATGGTGCTGCCATGCTGTTACATTGGCACAATAGCTTTGCATGAGGCATGTAGTGGCAATTGTTGTGCCATGTTGTATCACATTAATGTGAATGCTCTTTATGAGCATTTGTCTTTCACATAATGCACAGGCAGTCATTTTTCTGTTACTGTATATACAGTACAGTTGATGCTTTAGCATAATTCCTGAATGCCTTGTTTGTCATTCTATATTATATTACAACATGCACAATTATACTGGCATAGATGCCCATATGTAGGTATTTGGCATATGCATACAATGATTTACATACATGTACATGTTTCTGAATGTAGTATGATCGAGACATAAATAGCTTTGTACATTGGAAATGTGTATATTCAGCTCTTGTATTGCCATGTGCAGGACTGCCCTTTGCTGAGTCCTTCACATGGATAGTAGTATTTATCAATAAATGTGTTTGTTGCATATGTTCTATTATGTTGGCATGACAGTATATATGTGTGTATGGGATAATGACCATTATGTTGTATACCTATGTGTTTTGCTGTTTAATTGTTGCACATTAATGTGTTAGTGTAATTTGTACACACACATGTTTATAGCCATCAGAGATGCTGTCCACCCATATGATGTACATTAGCCATTTGCTTCAATGTAGCTTGGGTGGACTTCCACACCACTCTATTGGTGAACATATGTATGTGCAAAGTGTACCTTTAAATACAGCTGTCCAGCATTATTGTATGCCTAATTTCTTTTGTTTGCATTTTCTTACTGATGTGGATTTCTGTTTCCACCTCCCCTCCCCCTTTTACCTTTTCATATATGTTGGACATATACATGGCATATGTTTTACTTCCTCAACACTGTCATCATTGTCATGTAGTTTCATTGTTACAATAATACCTTCTGAAACAATTTTGACATTATACATATGCAAGGCATATGGAGGCAAGGTAATTTTTCCTGCTGTACTTGTGTTTTCACGACTAAACAGGACGTTTTTACTTCATTCCTAGGCACAAGCTGGCACTTCTTTCCTAGAATTACTTATACCATAATTACTGATTATTATTTCATGTCATTGCTGTGTGTACATGCACAGACCTTGCTTTATGATAGGATTATGTCCATCCAATGCAAGTCACACATATACAACAACTGCTTGTGTTCACCACAAAGGTCCCACACTCATTGTTGGCTACTGTTAACCATGTCAAAGTGGCTGTAATTGTCCTCCTCCTTAATTATTTTTTATGTGGAATTTTGTGTATTCTATTGGATTCCATGAATTATAATGAATATATTTATGTACCTCCACACAAGCATTACAATGAAATCCATAATTGTTTGCAATTATTTTTCCTTAATGTGAATGTTGTTACATGACATCTGCAATTGTTTGTAAATATTTTTCACTTAATGGATGGCTGCAGATGTCTCTTGTTTTTTTGATTTTATGTTATTTGCATTGAGGCTGTATAATTTCCATTGTTGGACATTGATAATGCACAGCCATGTTTATGAACCACTTGTCTGGACATATACAGATATGACAAGTCTGTCTGAGGGTGAGCTGACTTTGCTGGATATATCTGTTTTGTACAAAGTTATTCTATGTAATCTAAGGCATATTAGTATATCAGCTGTTTACCCACAACTTTTGAACAGAACTTGGCAAATACGCCAGATTCCATGTACTTTATGGAATCTGGGCTTCTAAGTCGACTATTGTTTGGCTGATATATATGTCATGCTATTTGTAAGTATAAAACTGAAATTTTGTGATTCTGGGCAATTTTCAGCTTTGCTGTCCTATGCAGATTATGTAGCATTGTATGAAGACTTTGTGTGACAACTTGTTCTTCAATTGGATAAGTTAGTTTTGTATTTAGGATATTTTTTATTGAAAACTAATTTTTTAAGGTAATGTGTTTAGATTCAATGGCTATTTCAGAGGAATTTTCTTTAAAAATCTTTCCTTGGAAATATTAGATGATAATTTAGGAGTAGGGAGGATTGTGCAGATTCAGTAAAACACTTTATAAATGAAATGACAAAAAGAACAGAAAATAATTAATGCTTAGAGAGATAAATAGCTTTAATTAGCTGACCTAGCCCAGTTGTACAGAGAGATATTGTACTCAGGTGACTCCTGTTTGATTAGTTGCAGAGGAGCTGGAGAAACAAGAAAAGGAATGATGGAAGTGAGCGGATGATACCATTTGGGAATGCATCAGTCACTGACAGAGGAGTTTGCTTTTTTCTTCACTGTTGCATGACCTTGGAGTTGGTATATATGAGTTAGAAGAGGTGGGAGAGGTGTACCCTACGTGGGGAGTGCAGGGGTGTTTGCCCTTGCAAAAAAAAAAAAAAAAAAGAAACTTTTTCACATGTCCACCAAAGGTAGTTTTGGAGGGTAGATTCTGAACTTTTTACTAGCACCAAAACTATGTCTGGCAAGTCAACATGATTCCTGCCAGCTCACCCATCCAGGGAGGAGGGAGGTTGCCCAGGCTTGATGAATTAGCAGCTTTAAAAAGTTGGCAACATACAGGTTGTGAGTGGGTATACTGTTTGGTTAGGATGTTGTACAACTGCTGAAGCATGAGGTACCTCCCAAAAGCAGTGTTTGCAGAGTTTCTAAGGCTGCCCTGTAGTGGTAGGGATTTAGAGCACATCTGGATTTTGGTTAGTTTGAGCCTGTCTTAAACTAAAGACAGTCCAGTAGACCTGGTAAATGTGGACAGGAACTGTTGGCAGCTGCTACTCAGCTAAGTGAGGGAAAATGTTTTCATTAGATAAGAAGGTCTATTTTCATAAATTGTCTATTTAATGGCATAAATCTGTTTAGCAGGCTTATTTTTGTTTCCTGAAAATTTTGAATCAAATATAGTCCATTTTTCTGTGCATTCGTGAAACAGATTAAACTGTATACAAAGAGACACCTTTGTACCAATATAATTTGAGTCATGAACTCCATATCATATACTTCATTTATTACTATTATTATTTCTCATCTTCTGCACGGGAAATAATTAAATATGTAGGATGATTTTCTAGGTGTGTTTTTTTTTTTGGCCATGCATTATGGGTAAATTAAAAAAAATGATTTTACAACAGAAAAGGCTAAATTTCACCTCTGTGAATATGGAAAAAGTTACCTTGGAAGTCAATTAAGAACATAGAAGATAAAAGAGAAAATGCTTAATCAAAATAGGATAAAGGGGATTTCTAAGATTTTTTTGTGCTGTGGTGAGATTGTTAGATGATCCTCACCAGAAAAATATACATACAAGGATAGAGTCAGTATAAAGTACTGGTTCATGAAAGATTTTATAAGTCATCAATTTCTCCCTGTAAATGGATTATTGATAATGCAAAGGTTTATTAGAAAAAAGTTCTTTTTTTTGCAGGAAAATGGAAAAAAATTGCACATATTTCTTGAATTTCTTATGGGACAAAGGTTTTGGAGTGAGTTTCAGAAATAAACATTTTCTTATCACACATTACAATTGGAGGATGGTTTAATGGTTAATGAATTTACATCACAGACAAAGCATACAGGGGTTAATCCTCACAAAGGGAAACTGGCTAGGATTCACATGGTTCATAAGGGTAGCTAGCATTATACTTACCTATGAAACTATTAACAAATATGCCTGGCATCCATATCAATTTTGTTTGTTATGAAGTAAGTGGAAATATAATTTTAGATGTATGCATTCTGGAGAGTATAAGTTGTTAGCTGTCACTGTGTTTTATGTATCAAAAAAGAAAAATGATTTTCAGTGGATGTGTAATGCTTTTTCTATTTTTTGGTTAACATAAAGTGTGGAGTGAGAATTTATTCTCACATTTTTAATAAAACAAATATAACCCCTTGTGACAAAAGAAGTTATTGCCAGCACAGCTAGCTGGCATTTTGTAAATAATTATATGTTATTTGTGAATATTAACATGATTTATATAAAATGCTTGCATTAGAAATGTATTAGAACTGTATGCCATGTGTATATCAAACTTATTTGTACAGAAAATAAAAAACGACCAATGCAGGCAAAGCTCCAGGTTTACGGACATTCTTTTAATAAAAACACACAAGCGCTTTCACCAAATGCTTCTTCAGGTGTGACATAAAAACTAAGTACTAAGACATCATATTTAACTATAAAACTAGGATCACATGACAAAACAAATTCCAACTTAATGATACACACCCTGAAATTCATTCAAAAAACATTTAAAAAAAATAAAATTGATACAGAAAATGTATATCTATGAAAGTATATGAAACATACATCATTCTAAAGACAAATACAAATGTATTTGATCACAGAGGTAGCATTAATATAAAAAAAATCATATATATATATATAAATATATATATATATGAAAATATATAAAACATACACATACACATCATACTAAAAGCAAATGTATATGTATTTGATCATGAAGGTAGCATATGATATATAGCCAACCACTCACTTCCTTCGTAGTGGTCTGGCTTTCAAAGCAGGTCTTAGTGGTATACTATCATTCAAGCCATGCCCTGCATTCGCTCTCAACCTAATAATCCACTGAGCTTCCATTTTTTCCATCCTTAATCTCATATGCCCTCCTCTCTTATTACCATAATTCATTCCTATAACTAGAAAACCAAAACTATGTGTACTATCCGTGTTAGCAACATGTTTCGCTAAGGCATTAAACATGCTTTTCTTGCCTATATGATATACATGTTCCCTAATCCTATCTTTTAGCATCCTGGCAGTCTTCCCGACATAAACTTTGCTGCATACCCTACATACAGCTAAATATATCACATGCATACTAGTGCAGGTAGCCTTAATATTGAAGCTAAACCATTCTCCTGTATCTGGATGCAAAAAGATGGAACTGTCATTGATATATGGACAGAAGGAACACTTCCTACAGGGAGTAGTTATTCCTTGTATAACTGATGTATTAGTATCCCTTGCACCACAAAGACGTCTCTTCAAGGACCTTTTATTTCTAAAAGTAAACTGAGGTGTTGAATCCAAGTATTTACTAACCTGCTCGTTTGTCATTAGAATATTCCAATTTTTTCTAATAATACTAGTATATTGACTAATATTCCTTGAATAGCAGAATGACACTCTTAAGTGGTTATTATATCTCCTTCTCAACTTATAACCACTGTCATCCTGTGTCCGTTCAGAGAAATAAGGTTTAGCTCTTGTACTTCTCATATTCACCACATTCTCCACATTCTTCTCTATCATCTCTACATCATACTCTCTATGTACCAACTCAGCGCTAGTAGTATTAAGCTGTTGTTGAAAATCTTGTTCACTCACATTAAGTCTAGAAGCTCTATATAGCTGATTTTGAACCACATTCCTAAAGGTATACTGTGGATGCATACTTTCTCTGCTAAGCAGATGGTTTAATCTACATTCTTTCCTATGAAGTCTAGGCCCAAGCAAGTTCCTATCATCCCTAAAAATGGTCACATCTAGGAAATCAACATTCGTATAAGACCATTTCACAGTAAATGTCAGAAAATGAGTAGATCTGTTCAGGGAGTCAACAAACTCCATCAAGGTCTCAGGGGTACCATCCCATAATACAAAGAGGTCATCTACAAATCTTCTAATAAATAAAACCTGTTTATTAAAAGGACCTCCTACTAAATACTCACTCTCCCAAGTGGCCATCACTGCATTCACGTAGCTGTTCACACACAAAGTGCCTTGAACTGACTGTGTTCCCTGTGTGCTCTTAAGGGAAATTGTGCTTTATTGTACTTGATGCAGAGAGCTGCATCTGGAAGTACTGTGTGTGAACCTGTTACCCTCGCAGTGAACGCCCCCTCCCAAGTGTCAATGGTGAGGACTGATGTTCCTTGATTACTGGTCCAGATGTGATATATCCACATCACATACTGGTCGGTAGTGGTGGGTCGTCACACCCCTAATCACCATTCCACTATGTTGTACAATAAAGAATGGAAGAATAACAACAATGTAGGAAAGATTATCAAATTAGGTAGAGGGTTAGTTGATTTTATTCTCCGTGCACTAGTTGTTAGGAATGTTAGGACCTGATGTTTTTGTATTATTTTATTTCGTATATATTTTTTACTTTCTTTATCATTAACATGTCAGAAAATTATTCAGTTTTTGATTGAATAAATATTGTCTTGATTTTTAATAAAGTCCTTATGCAGGTTCTTGGTGAGAGCTACTAAAAGATGTGACTTCTGATTTATATGATAAACAGCAGCCATCACATTCACAGTGCAGCAAATCCCTTATAGTATACTACATTGTCAAGAGTGAATTTTGAATTCAAGTACCTGTGAACTTTTGAGCTACTGACACTGTTGTTGCATAAATGTTCTGTATTAGAAAAAATAAGCCTCTATATCATGTAATGAAAACCGGGCTCAGACTATATAAGGGGTGTCAGTGAATGCATCAACAGTGTTTATACATTAGAGAAAAAACTGAGAAGAAACGAGTCTTGACACATTCTAGTCTGTCAGCTATTATTACCCAGCATGAGCTTTCTGTCCTAAGGATTTGGATCTGAGGAAGGCATATTTGAAGACTGAGGACTGCTTGTTTTATGTTATATTCTTTTTTTTTTTTTTTAAGTTTTGATTTTATTATCAAGTTTTACTGGCATGGTGGACAACAGGAGTTTTAAGTAGTGTTTGCCTTTTTTTTTTTCCTCGTTGTTGTCCTTCACAGTGTAAGGAAGTTTTTTACCTAAGGATTTTGCTATACTTTTTTTGAATACACAGTACTTTTTTCTGAGTTTAAATATTTATTTGGTATAACACTGTCACATATGTACTTTTTATTATGATAATTTCCATACTGTTTTCAGGGAAAGTTGAATTTCTGGAAGTACTCCTTAATCAATCTATGCCATACTTTTGTTGTCGAAGTTACTTCATAGACCATATAGATCAATCCACCACCTATTCTCACCCTCTTCAAATGTGCCATGTTTGCTCACCTTCAGTCCATTTCTGTTACATGCTGCACTTGGTCTAGTTCAATAACAGTATTAGGTAACATTGGGGTGGGAACTGCATTTTTATACAAATTACTTTTGAAAATCCCTAGCCACTCAGTGGTGTGAACACTGCCTCTAAATGATTGTCACTGTTGAAGTGACACCCGACTCCATATGCAAAAATGAGAAAAAGGAAATGCGGATGATGGCTGGATGGGTAAAGAGTACATGCACATCTCTCATAGGTAAGACATTTCATAAAGTGACTCAAGTCTCCTTTGGCATCCAGAGACCCATCATCAGATACAAACTTTTTAAATATTTGTGTTCATTCTCTGCGTAGCAGTCCACTTATTATCCATGTGCTTTGGATGTCTAAACTATCATGTGCAATAGTAAAATATGAGTACTGAAAGCTTCAGCCTTTTTCACATTTTATTGCACAAATAAAGTTTTTCTTCACTCCCAACAATGGTAGGTATTTATCTCTCTTGCTTTGCTAGGTACAAAATTCTTTATTCTCAGTTTACCGTCATCTAACTGAATTTCATAAGTGTCATTCCTTTCAAGAATTACATCCTTCATATCTCAGAGTAATAGGTACATCAATGATATGTTGCTGTTTGTCTTTCAGCTTTTCCCGGTTAGGGGTCGCCACAGAGGAACTTCTGTCCGCTAATGATTGGCAGTTGTTTTTTTTTTTTTTATGGTGTCGAGTTGCCAGCCCAATGCCCAACCTTCAACAAAGGCACAACCATTCAACGCATGTCTTTCGAATGCCCACTTGACCGTGGGGAGGACATGCAGATTCCACACAGAAGACATTCCCAACCCAAGCTGAGAATCAAACGGGAGAACTTCTTGCTGTGAGGCAACAACGCTACCACTGCACCACCGCGGCTATAGGTACATCAATGATATACCCATGCTATATAACCTTTATCTATGCTAATAGTCTCATACCACTAGGTAACCAGATAGACTGACTCTGTTCACTTTTATGCAATCACTACAAAACAGATTCCTGTTATATGCAACCAAACTGTACTTAATGAATACACAAATATTGTGATTCCATTGCAGACCTTGTTTCCCTTTTGTTAAAGTGCCATCCAAACTAATAATTTAGTTAATATTCACAAGTAAATTTATACCTGCTGTTTATTTTTATCAATCTTAGGAATGCATTGTAAAATTCACAGAGAGATGTTTACAGAATTGTTGTTAAAAGTAAAATGAGAAATTGTTAGTCACTGTAAAAATAAATGTCCCGATCACAGCTTCGCTGAACATCTGTGCCATGTCAGTTTATAAACTAGCAATTGCCTTCCATAGCTTCATTAATGACCTACTTTTTGAAATAAATTAGTAGGCAGTTCTCAGGGGCATATATTCCAAATTTATGGATCTCGTTGTAAAATTTTTATGCCACATATTGTTTTTCTTTCAAAAGTATGTGCAACAATGTGTTGTAAAAACACTGAAGGCTTAACTAATATCCCTAGGAGAATGACAGCTAAGGCCAGTTGGTTTGCTGGAGGTCATATTCCAATTACTTATTGTATATGCCCTAGCAGTTATGTCCTAGCAATTGTACCTCATTATTAGTTCTATGTTTTACCAGACATAAAGAGATAGATAGAGAGAGACAGACAGAAAATATAGGGAAAAACAGGCACTAAAACACTGTAGCTATAATAGTTATTCAGAAATACTGCTACTTAACAAAACACCATGTTCACAATAAAAATAAAGGCAGCAGCCAGAGCAGTGACAACTGATGACATATCCTATGCATACCCTCATCCATTTGTAAATAACATTCTTAAAAAGAACTGGCAACTTGCTAAGCTGGAAAACGGTAAGTAAAACAATATGACCAAACTGCGCAGCACCATGCAGAAAGGGGAGCCCAGGAAGGTGTTTGCTTTTTACCTGATTGTCCTTTCTAACAGTCCTGTGACTATGAATGATATTGAAGAACACTGAAGGAGGGAATTACTATTCTGTTATGTAAACGTAAAGGATAAGTCCAAAGCTATGCTACCAGCTAGTCTTAAAAGTTGCTCAAATATCATAAAAAGATAAAGAAGGGATTATTTGCCATACCAGCTGAATTCTGCATGAAGAAATCAAATTAAATTATTCATGGAGAAAACAGCAGTGAACTTTCTCAGATTCAGTTAAATCCATAAACTTGAGAACTGATGCTTGAGAATTAGAGATTTACATGACAGAGGTCACATCAGATATGCATGGCATATTTTGTAGACAAGATTACAGCCAAAGTGCAAGTTTCATTGCAGACAAATCCTAGTAACAGCTCCACACCTTTAGCATTGTTCAATGGATCTTGTTGCCAGTCTCGGATACAAGATAAAGAAAAGATGTAACATGCATAATTTAGTTTTGCTAAAGCAGATTAGTTCTGTAACTTATTGTTGTGTTGAATTTCTAACTACTGCTGGACTGAGATTAATACAAAATCACGTACAGCAGTTATAATCAATGTAATGCTCATTTCCTGTGCTTGCCCACTTAGGGATATGACCACAATTCATTTAAAAGATTAACTTTATTTCATGTTACTTTATTACCTAATCTAATGTTGTTATACTGGTGCCTGGTCTGTTACTTTAGTGAAATACAGAAGGTAGTTTTGTGGAATCTGATTCTAACAAAATGTCTTTGATTCAACTTCACATCTCTTAGTTACATTTCTGTGCCTTGGTGCTTGCAAAGCCTCTTCAGTCTGTTAATTGCCTGTGTGCAAGACAGTATGTACTTCACTGCTACCCCTTTTTGAACCATGTAACTTGAAAATTATGAGCAATTAAGCAGGTGTTTGGGTTTCAAACCGTGTCTCATATTTGTTATTCTTGCAGGTAAGCAGGTGTTTGTGTTTCAAATCATGTCTCATGTTTGTTAAACTTTGACAAGGGAGCCTCTATCACCAGTTTGAAAACAAGTGCCGTTTAAACTAGTTTAAGTACTTTGGTAGTTAACATTTTGCCCTGTGTTTCTTCTTCATCTACAGTAAAGAAAGATGCTATAAGGTAACACTGAAGAAGCCTGTATATTTTAGTATTATGCTGAAAGTAGCCTGGTCACCAGACCTGCCTTTGGCTTGCCTCATGAATGCAGCCTTGTTATGCTGTAGCCTGATCACAACACTCAGTATAACACATGCTGTTTACCTCAACTGTGGAGAAAAACTGAAAGTACATATAAACACTAGTGATACCTGTATGAAAAGCAGTCATCTCTGCATGTGAGTGGACCTCATCTGTTTGGTCAGATGGAGAGGAGTAATGCATATTATATGCAGACGCCTTCCTCTGTAAAGCTGTCATGTGCCAAATTCCAGAAAAGTCTATATGATATGCTAGTACCTGGGCAAACTTTTCATTATTAAACTTGTCAAAGGGAACTGCTGTCTGTCTCAAACTTTAATAAAAAAGTGTCCAAGTGTCTGCATTTGGCACCACAGTATACATCAAAGAGGAAATCCTTCTAATGTATTATTATTTGTGTAACACCCATGTAGGTAGATATTTAACATGAGCAGCATGTAATACTTTGCAGGACTGATGTCAGGAGGATTTGGAACTGTATTTGTGAAAAGGATAGACATACAGTATCAGGTGACAGGTTGTATATGTTCAAACATGACTTTCATTACTATTATTGTGGGTAGCATGTCTGTGCAACAAAGAGTAATAAATTGGAGATGTGGCCAGTCGCATACCTGCAGGAAGAAAGAAGGCATGACATCACCTTCATCACAATCAGTACCACCATGATGGGAAGCTAGCTACACATTATAGACCAATAACTTGTCTTCCAGAGACATATAAACTATACACGGGAATTGACGCTGGCAGAGTTTATAGTCATTTAGAAGAAAACTCAATTATGGCAGTAGAACAAAAGGGCAATAAAAGAAAGTCACATGGAACAAAGGATCATTTGTTAAACAAAGTTATAGCTGAGATCTGTAAGAAGGGGAAGAATCTAAGTATGGCATGGATTGGCTACAAAAAAGCATTTGATAGTATCCCACATTCATGGATAAAAGAGTGTTTAAAAATGTATCAGATACACCCTACACTGATTGACATTACAGTAACCATGAAACAGTGGCAGATCACTTTGCAATTAAGTCATGATAAAGGACAGATTATTATCCCAGGGATAAAAATTCAAAGAGAGATATTCCAGGGTGACTCTTTGTCAGCGTTGCTATTCTCATCAGATGAGGAACTGAAAGCACAGCTGCAGTTTGTCAAAACCTTTTCAGATGATATTGGAATGTCATTTGGTCTTGATAAATGTGCAAAAGCAACCTTTAAAAAAGGAAAACTGCAGCACCAGGAAAACATCAGTTTGGGACAAGAATGTGATATAAAAGAACTTGAGCAAGAGGGAGTGTATCAATAATTGGGAATTGATGAAGGATCAGCAATAAAACATGAACAAATGCGAATAAAACTCAGTAAGGAGTAGTTTAGAAGACTTAAATTTAATCCTGAAAATCAAGCTATAAATTAATTTGCTCTTCCTGTCCTTACTTATAGTTTTGGAGTGATTGACTGGCCCCATAACGTGTTGGATAGACTGGATATTAAAACAAGAAGGATGCTTCATGCTTATCAAATGATTTATAAAAATCAGTGTATACCAAGATTATATATTCCCTGTTCCGAAGGAGAGATGGGCCTCCTTGAAATTGATTACATGTATAGATCTGCAATTGTGGGACTCCACACATATCTGCTGACCTCACAAGATCCAAATGTAGTGAAAGTTTTGAAACATGAGGAGAATAAATCTAAGATGACTTCTCTGCTTAATTTAATAGTAGCATATTGACATCAGGCAGGAATGGAAAAAAACAGGCAGCAACTGAATCTGCCAAAAAAACAAAAGAAAGAATATAAGGTGAAAGAACAGATGAGAAGACAAGAAATGTGGAAGAAACATAAATATAGTTGCAAGTATAGAAAACTTCTGGAAGAACCTGATGTTGATCAAGAACGAATGCAGGAATGGCTAAGGACAGGTGAATTCAAATCAAGAAATTAAAGGTTAATATTGGCAGCCCAAGATAGTGGGCTATGTACACACTGGTTTACAAAGTTCATTGCACATGTGGGAGAAACAGACATATGTAGGTTTTGTAAAACCGAATTGGAAACAGTCACATACCTTGTTGCTGGTTGCAATGCACTAATGGCATGGCAGAGGGACTGTGTACTGAAAGGCATAATAATGGGGCAAGACTGTTACACTGGAGACTGTGCACACATTATGGTATCGGAGTGGTTGAAACACACTGGAAACATGAGCCACAAAGAATAATAGAAAACTATGAAGTTTATATCACATTGGCTCACCCAATACCAACAGTTCAAAAGATAGATGATAGAAAACCGGATATAGTGGTTCAAGAAAAGAAGACAAAGGTAACATTGATCATTGAAATCGCCACACCCAGTGACTACAGTGTCCTGTGTACAGAGAGACACAAAGTCATAAAATACCTGGATCTCCAGGCAGAAATGAGAGCCATGTGGAAGAAAGATACCCAGACAGTTCCAATAGTAATAGGAGCAACAGGTCTTATAAAAAGAATTTACTATTTAGATATGTTACCAATTCATGTAACATCATACAAATTACAGAAGGAGTCATTATTTACTGGGCACATTGTGGGTGCTGCAAAGAGCACTTTTATCTGACATCAAAGAGTGAAACAATACTAATTTCTTGAACTTGAATCATACTTTGACATATAAATGGGGTCCATTCCTGTCATGGTATTAGAAACCCAAAAGACTTGGAGAAATTAAAAATGATGGAAGCCTCATTAGTACAAGGAGTGGGAACATTACTAGTGATATGCATTTATACTGTATCTGGCACTTGGTGTAGAAGGTTATGACTGTGGGCTGTAGTTCTTGTAGTGTGGGATTTGATTCACTCAGCCCTCATTGGTCTGTCATCTGACCTTGAACAAGTCATTTAACAACACATTGGCTCTGACAAGGGATTGTGTGCCCAGAGCACCTGTTTAACAAACTGGTATTATTATGCCCTAGAAGGAAGCCATCCAGTGGTAAAAGGCATAACCCTTGTGGAATCACAGCCTAATATTGCAATTGTCTATGCAAGAAATCATATTTCATTACAGGTAGTACTCTTGAGTACAGTATAGCATTTATTTTATTTTTTATTATTTGTTAAACAGTTAAGTAGACTGGTCCAAAGACCTTTTTCACCAATAACCTGGGTCAGTTTGTAGAAATAACCATAAATATTGTATGACAGGTAACCATGTTCAAAATATATCAGGCTTAAATACTTACAGGAAAATGCTGAACTACATATCTACAGGTAATGGTTCATGATGTGGTCAGATGGATTTCCAGAGCACAGTACTGGGGTGCAAATACTTCCCTGGACTGGCCTAGTTCCACTTACAAAGCACACAGTATCCTGGGCATAATGTCCGTCCAACTTGTAATGGATGTCAGTGGATGTCAGAAAATGTCTTGAGAAAATCAGTAACAGAAACCACATTGCTGGAATTTCAGTTGTTTTCCAGTGCAGCAAGATCATCATCAAAATGAAGTATGAATTGTACACATATGGCAGTAATACTGAGGACATTATCATGATCCACAGAAATGAACACCTCAGTGTCAGACAATGCACAAATAGCTCTCCTTCATAATTGCTTTTGTTTAGGACCATGTAGAGAGCAGACTCAGGATACCCACTGCATACTGTAAAGTATGTTTTTTAATGGTTAGGATTCAGAAACAAATAGTGCACAGTGTACTTAGTTCATGCATTTGAAACATATTTCACATAGCACTGCTACCTATGAATACTATTTTGTTCTTATAACGTAAGCTGACCAATGGCATACATTTCAACAATTCCTAGTAGTGCAGAAGCATGTATATGATATTGTACCTGATGCAGCAAGAGACCAGTTTCTGAATCTGAGTGAGTGTAGAAAAAAGCTGGTGACCAAGAAGTGCAAGTTCATAGGATCATAGGAGATTACTAGGCTATCATCTGAGGCATTTTTAAGCCTAGCCATTTCAACCCAATACCATAGAAGTACTAGGCAATATCCAATATTGCATTTAGTGATGACTGCCAATGTCCAGGAGGGTTGTGGGTACTATCCCCGGTAAGAATTTACAGTGCCCCATCCAGTCATCCACGTTCCTCTTCAACAGTGTCATAGAGGTGCTCTGTTTCAAATGAATTTGCTCCAAAGACATGGCAGTCACTGGGAAATAAATATGTCTCTCCATCACATTCTATTTAAGTCACATATTTTATTTAAGGCCCTGAAATGGGTAGCCCTAGATCTATTTGATTTACGGGTATACAGTAAGTTCATTAGGTTTGTGTCTTGTTTTGCTTTGTAGGCCAGACATAAGCCTCCCCTAAGAAGTCTATATGATACAGAGTATATTGGCAGGGATTTTAGTTAGCCCATGTAAGGCACATGCTGGAGGCTCTTACTTTTCTTGGTTAGAAAGCTCTGACGTCTCTCTAATTGCTGTAGATGCTTAGGAAGTTACATACCATATGGGGCATTAGACTGAATTATAGGCTGGATAAATGACGAGTACAGGGCGGGTTATAACTTCTTTTGCTCTCAAGGTGATACCTTTACTAATCAAGTGAGCTACATGGAAAGTTTTCCTTACAATGGTAGACACATGGTGGTCGATGGTCAAGTTAAGGTCGTGGTCAACCTGTGATCCCAGGTCCCTTACCACTTCATGGGTACTTAGGTTTCTGTTATTGATTTGATAGTGTGAATGGACATTGTTTGTGCCAAAGGGAATTATGACGCATTTCTTTTCATTCAGTTTGAGACTGTGACTAATACACTAGACACTGGTCTGTGTGTAACCATCCTGGAGTATACTGACGTCATTTGGGGAGTCAGTGATTGCACCTAGTTTGCAGTTGTCTGAAAACTTGGTCAGCCACAACCCTTTAATTTTGACCCGAACTTCTGAGAAGTATATACCAAACATTAGGAGGCCCAGCACTGACCCCTGTGGCACCCCATTAGTAACAGGTCTGCTTGTTTATGTGGAGTCACCCACTTTGATACTGTGTGTCCAGTTTGTGAGTCAGTTGGCAACCCATCTTACAAAGAAGGGGTTTACATTCAGTTTGCTAAGTTTATCTGTAATGCCTGAATGTGGGATTGTGTCAAAAGGCTTTGCCAGGTTGAGGTATGCTGTGTGCACAGATATGCCCTCATCAGTGGCCTTGGTCACACTTTCAAAGAAATCCAACAGATTTAACAGGCAGGATCTGCCCTTCATGAAGCCGAATTGGGTAGCGTCCAGGGTTTGGAGGTCATCTATGTCTTTATTTATGAGGTCCATAATGATACATTCCATGGCCTTACAGATGAGGCTGGTCAGGCTTATAGGTCTGTAATTTCCTGGGTCTGTTGCTAGACCACCTTTGTGGAGGGGAATAACTGTAGCTGTTCTTCATTCTGCAGGACAAAAACCTGTGGTTAGGCTATGATTGAAAAGGGTACATAGTAGTGATGCTAGTTCATGTTTTATCCTATTCAGAATACAGCCCGGGATGTCATCTAGTCCCATAGAGGCCATGTTCTTCGTCTTGGACAGAGCTTTGAGGATCTGTTCTTCAGATAGTAAGGTGGGGGTGTTGGGGGTGGGCTTGTTGTAAGTTAGGCGGGGATAAGGGAGGGAAATGTTTACCAAACCTATCTGTTAGTAAGTTCACTATTTTTATGGGGTCAGTGTGTGTTATACCATTGACCACTAGTTCTGCACATGCGTGGATCCTACCCTTTAGGTTATGTACGTAGCTGTAAAAGGCCCTATGGTTGCCCTTGGCAGTACTTGCTAGGTTTCTCTCAAAAGAGCTCTTGGATGATCTGACAAGTTGTTTTATTTGCCTGTTAAGGCTGAGGAGGATGCTTTTCTATTGCTGGGTCCTTGTCTTTGTTTTCTTGGACAACAGCTTTTTGCATTTATTGCAGAGTTTGTTGATGCTGAAACCCTGCCATCGCAGGTTGATTTTATTTGGGGCTATGGATTTGATTCTACCTGGTACGGCCAAGTTTATGCACTTAGCAAGTGATTGTACAGGGCTTTAGTGTAAGCTTTAGCACACTTACTTTCAGCTTGGAGTGGGGTTTGGAGTGCATTTATACCTTCACCTAAAAGGGTACAGTTTGCCTTGGTGAAGTTTTTTGGTCTGTTTTCACCCTTTGTGAGTTCTGGTGTTAGTTTCACTTCAAAGGTGAATGATTTGTGGTCAGTTTTAACTGATGATTGTCTGACAGTTGCAGTAGTGCACCTGTTTGACATGCTGGTGAGGGCCAGATCTAGAATGTTTGTTCCTCTTGTTGGGGTATGGTCAATTTGCTCCAGGGCATTTGAATTCACAAAGTCAAGGAACTTTTCTGCTAGTGAGTTTGGGCTTGAGTAGGTTTACCAGTTGATGGTGGGATAATTGAAATCCCTTATAACCAATGTATTTGGTAAAATTTAGATTTTCTTCAGTTTGGACCATAATCTGGACCTGGAGTAACTCCATGGAGTTGTCCAGTCTAACTAGGTGTGAGGTGAATTTATCTTTAATATAGATTGAAACACTGCCTTCTTTGATTTTCACACATTCCTTTTGTGGTCTAAAGGTGTGGAAGGCATTGTAACCTTGCAGGGCCAGGGTAGTCCCTGAGGCTCTAAACCAGGTTTCTGTGACTGCACAGACATCTACATCTTCTAGTGATAGAAGTGCTTCCAGGGAGTGCAGTTTCTGGTTTAAGCTCCTAGCATTTAGCAGCATGACCCTTATTTTGTTCTAATTAGTTAATATCATGTCCGTAATATTGTTTTTGAGACCTTGTCTAAAAAAGGCACTATGGGGGAGGCAAGAAACTTTGCCAGCAACTGAAAGCCTAGGGGTACCAAGTGCAAACTGTCTCTGGCAAAGCAGTGAGGTTTGTCAACCATGGCTTCCCAGCAGACAGGAACTTGATCCCCTTGGAATGACACCAAAAACTAAGCCAGTTACTGAAATCAATCATTTTTTGTTTATGCTGTGACATCATTCAAGGTGAGGGTAGTATGCTGTTCAAGGCTAGGGACATACCTGCCTAGGACACATGCTCAGAGAGCTCAACCATGTCTCTCTTTATAAGTCTAGTGAGGTACATCTCAGGTCATTCACACCAACATAAACTATGACAGAGTCATAATGGTACTTGTTGCTGAGAGGCCTGAGTGCATGTGTGATTTGTGGAATCCTGACACTGGACAGGCACCTGACCATGACTTTCTCCTTGTCCATCCTGGTGAGTGGGGCATCTGAGTGTCTCACTACCAAGTCTCCAATGACAAGAACATTTGGTTTATGAGTGTTACACCTTAAGGGCTTGGTAGGTGAGACACTGGTGTTGCTATGTGTCCTGGGTCCTGTGGGAACGGTGTTAGTCGTAGCAGTCTTGTGTTTTAGAGGGCTCTGGTGTTTCAGTAAGTTTTTTGAAAGAACCTCCGTGTATGTGGATTTATGTGTTTGGTGTGTACTATGTGTATGACTAGTTGGATGTGTATTAGTTGTGGTACTATGTGAATATTTAGCTGGGTGAATTGACAACCTTCTCCAAGTTACTGTTTTGAGTGAGAGAGGCCATGGATTCTAGACTCTTGGTGAGAGATGCAATTACATTAGGAACCTAGAGTCTATGCTTTCTCCCTCACAAGCCATTCTATCTGACATTCAGAAGGTTGTCAACACAATCACTACACCTCAAACACCACACACACCTACACAACACACATCCGCATATGCAGAGGTTCTCAACAAAATCATACCCAAACAAAGGAGGCCTCTAAGGCAAAAGCACAAGCAAACTCCACAACCCTCCACACCACACACCACGCATATTCCACAAACTTATGTGTCAGAGCCACTAAAGCTTAACCATAAACCCAACATATTAGTCATAGGAGATCCCATTGTGAGACGCACAGATGTGCCTCTCACCAGGCTGGATAAGGAGAAAGTCACAGTTAGTCATGTGCCAGAATCTGCCAGTAAGGAAACCTCCTTAAAAAACTTCTCCAAAGCCAACTTCATGCTACTGAAGTCAGAAGTGACAAGTTTCACAACACCCACGCAGACAGGATCTGGAAGTTCAACTGCAGAATCCTACACTAAGGCACTGTACGAGCACATCCACTCATGCATGAATCGTGCCATCCCAAATAGAATCAAGATGCTCTTCTCCAAAGAAAGGAAGCCAATCTGGTGGTTCCCTGCTATAAACAAACTATACAACAGAAGGAAGAAACTGTTGCAGAAAAGAGGAAAATCCCAGGATGCAAAAAACTCCCTCACCAGCCTCAGTAAGAAGCTGAGATCCCTCATAAAATCCTCAAAAGCTAGTTACGAAAATAAAATTGCCAAAGATTCCAAAGACAACCACAAGGCATTCTATAGTTATATCAAGAATCTAAATGGCAATGCTCAGATCTGCTCTGAGCTACAACAGAATGGCATTAAATATACTGATCCCAAGGATATTGCCAATATCCTGGCAGATCGATTCAGTGCCAACTTCACTCCCCTCTCACCCCCTAAAGGGCCCATCTCAATACCAAAAGATTGCCAAATTCCGGTAATCGTGGCCACACAGGTAGAAACCGCACACTCCAAAGCTAAGAATACAGCATCCATGGGACCAGATGACATCCCAGGCTGTGTACTACATGAACTACAAAATGAACTGGCACCTCACCTAAGTGTCATGTTTAATCATAGCCTCACCTCAGGCTTCGTGCCCACTGAGTGGCGCACAGCTAAAGTTATCCCACTCCACAAGGGAGGATCCGCCTTGGATCCTGGGAACTACCGTCCCATCAGTCTGACAAGCCTGATCTGCAAGGGCATGGAACGCATTATCATGGAACTTATAAACAAAGACATTGGCAACCTTCAAACACTGGACCCCACCCAGTTTGGGTTTGTGAAAGGCCGATCTTGTCTCCTGAATCTGATTGACTTCTTCGAATCGGTCTCCAGAGCTGTGGATGAGGGTAAAGCGGTCCACACATTAAACTTACTAAGCTGGGCATAAATCTCTACGTCACTCAATGGGTTGCCAACTGGCTTACTGACAGAATCCAGACTGTAAAAGTAGCTGACTCCAAATCTAGCTCCAGACAAGTGACAAGTGGAGTACCTCAGGGTTCAGTCCTGGGACCACTCTTGTTTGGCATCTACTTCTCTGAAGTACAGGCCAACACTAAGGGACTCTGGCTAACAAAGTTTGCAGATGACTGCAAACTGGGAGCCATTATTGAATCCCCAAAGGATGTGGATATTCTACAAAAGGGCCTTACAGAAACAGATGCCTGGTGCCAGAGCCATGGGCTCAAGCTTAATGTCAAGAAATGTATAGTTATCCCCTTTGGAAAAAAACATGTACCCATGAACTACCACATAGATGGCAGGACACTAAACATCGAAAGTGTGATGAGAGACTTAGGGACACAAGTGGACAGTGGTCTCACTTTCGATAACCACATCGCCACAACAGTCAGGAAATCTTTCTATGTGGCACACCTCATCACTAAGGGCTTTTCATCCAGAAAAAAAGAGGTCATTGTCCCACTTTACTCATCCCTCATTAGACCCATTATAGAGTATAATGCCCCATTTGGTATGTACCTCACAAGACATCTGCAACAGCTGGAAAGGCCACAGAAATACCTTAAAAATATACATTTAAAACTATAAAAATATACTTTTCTGAGGTGCAGGTCAAATCCAGTGGGCTATGGCTGACCAAGTTTTCAGATGCCTGCAAGCTGGGTACTGTCATCAATTCCCCTAGTGATGTGGACATCCTCAAAGAAGGTCTCACCCAAACAAATGACTGGTGTCAGAAACATGGCCTCAAGCTGAATACCAAATAATGCATCATCACCCCCTTTGGAGAGAGTGTCATCCCCACAAATTATCACATTAATAACAGCATCC
Source organism: Protopterus annectens (assembly GCF_019279795.1). Lineage (NCBI taxonomy): Eukaryota > Metazoa > Chordata > Ceratodontiformes > Protopteridae > Protopterus > Protopterus annectens. Next base: position 517,711,980 of record NC_056727.1, on the reverse strand, counting down.
TAAGAACTCAATCAGTCATGTGGAATTTGGGCATCCAGGTTGATAGCAACCTGACTTTTGACCACCATGTTGCTTCTGGTGTACGGAAAGCTTTCTACATGGCCAACGTCATAAGTAAAGGTATCTCATCCAGGGAGAAGAAGGTCACAACAGCCCTGCATTCTTCCCGTATAGGGCCCATTATTGAGTACAATGCCCCTTTTGGCATATACCTTGCAAAGCACATGCAGCAGCTGGAGAGACCACAGAGGTTCCTCAGCAGGCAAATCTAGGGTATCAAACATCTACCCTATACAAATAGGCTAAAAGCCCTGTTCCTCTACTCTGGTTCATACAGACTCCTCAGAGTTGACTTCTGTCTGGCATACAACACAATCTCAGACCCCGTCTTGATGGGACTGCTGCATATCTGCAAGTCAAACTCCAGCTGAGTAACCTGCATGCATGACCTCAACCTGGTCAGTGGCATTAATAGAACTTGGCAGGACAGATTTGTGTCCTAGAGACTCCCCATTCTGTGGAATAGGCTCCCTCTCCATGTCAAACAGAGTACCTTATTATCCCTTTTTAAGCACAACCTGGATAACTGGATGAGAAAGAAAAGATACACCCCTGGGATTCCACCCGTGCCCCTGCTGGACAGAGACATCAGGTGCTGACTTGTCCAAACATGGGCTAAACTCTTGGCTAGGCTTATAAAGGTCTCAGGGCCAATAGCCTAGTAGCTTCCTATGATCCTAAAACTGGCATGCATAAGACTGCTTTCTGAGCACAGTAAAAACATAACAGTGCTTAGGCCTGATGAGAAAAATTGAAACAGTGAAAACACACAGCTGACTGGAGATACTCTCAAAAGTAGTGTAATAAAATCTGCGAACGAAAATGTTACTATTAACTACTGTAAAGCAGCAGTAGTGGTCTACAGTGTAAAAAATGTGTCTTCTCACTATACCATTAAAATAACATATACAATGTACAACTACTTCTCTATAGTTGTCAGTCAAGTCAGAAAAAGTGTCTTAAAATACTATTTGACAAGCAGCTCACATTCATTTTTCACAAAGAACGCATAAGTAATTAGGATCTAAAGCAGCTATTTTTCTCTTATCAGTCTCCTAAACTCCTAAAAGATGAGATAAGAGGGACTACTGGAATCAATATGTTGACTGCAGCATTGGGATATTGTCATACAACTATCCTTACCTCACATATCAGTAAGATTTTATAGGTCACCAGCAACAATTATCTGTCATTTAATCTCATTACCATGCAACAGAGAACATTACTGTGCATCCATTCTCTAGGAAAACTCATTCTCAGTGATAGTGAGTGACCCCTTACCACTGTCCTCTTTAATCTATAAAATGCTATTCTGTAGTTTCTGGCCACCAGTGGATTTCAAGCCCTCTTTTAGATACCCATCTTATTCTCTTAAATCTGCACAAGAATATACAGCTTCTCCCCATAGACCATCTTTCAATCTCTCAGTTGGAAAACAGCTTTCTTGAAAATTACACCAACTGCCTTGTATTCCCTGACACAGAACGATAAAGATCTGAAACATACCTCTCAAGTGTACCTCATTTGGGGTCTTAGAAAGCCCATGTTCCTCAAAGTTCCACATTGAGAGGGACTGTCACACATTCAGAGTTAGGAATTTTTTTAATTGATACCCATAGTAAATAGCCTGAATGTTACCAATTCACTTAAAGAATGGTTTATAAGTATAAAGTAGCACACTTTAACTATCCTGTGAGCTTCTTAGCTGAAGTTCTTAGTAAGCTGTTAGTGAGTGTTCCACATTTTGCCCATTTGTTCCATATTATGAAAGGTAGTGTTCCTCATTTTGAAGATGGAAGGTTGAGAGCTATGATCTGAAATATATTCACCTTTAACAATTAATGTCCATGCCAGTAAAGAGTACAGCTGTCCATGCACCCTAGAAAATAAACAGCTGTTCTTGGTTTATTTTTTCTTCTCACTTCCAATTCTCTCCCTTGTAAAAAGAATAGGCATGCTTAATGTGCTGCCCCGATGCAGTGCTTTCTCGTGCAACAGGATATATTCATATGAGTATCACAGATTTCCAAATGTACAAGATGAATAATGCATATATAGCTATACAGTGAGAGGGTGAGAGAGGGAGGGAGCGATAGATATCTATGGAATTATAGTTAAGTCATCAACCAAGTCATTGTGCTACCAATGACTGTGAAAACTTGATCTAAAGTCATTTTTAGTGACATGCAGCATGTATCCTCACTCAAATAGCTAGAGAGCAGAAAACAACAAAACATTATTTTTTACACTGAGTAATCATGACCTCACTCACCATTACAGTACAGCAGCTGTTAAATAAACCAAAGGGGATCAACTTAACAGTAGGCAACTAACAGGGAATGGCAATGCTACATGTTCCCATGTCGCTCTGTTTCTTTCAGAATATATATATATATATATATATATATATATACACTTCCACACATACACGATTGCAGTCATGTTTCCCAAAACTGTTGATCAGAATTCACTGAAACTTGACTCAGTATACTACAGGAGACGTTTTAACATAAGTCCTATAGGAGGCAAGTCCACATCTCCATTTTATTTATTTATTTTTTTATTTCACTTTCAGTGGTCTGGAATTTACATACCATGAGTTGATCAAAATCCATTTGGGAAAGAGACTTTTATCATATATGACAATACATAGTTATAGATGTGTCTATGTAGCTGTGCATCTATCTATCTGTGGGATAGTGTAATATATTCATTCCATGCTTAGTCAACTGCTGTTAACTTGAGGCATTCTTGCTGACCAATACCTTAAGAGAAAATAGGAAATATTTCCTTCTTACATAGGTGATGTTGTTTGCCTAGCCAATTCTAGCACTAAGTATCTATTCATGTTCAATCCATCTGAGTGAAGAATATTTTAAAAAAATACTACTGCACACACAGGAAAATAACTATGTAATAGAAAAAAAATCAGATATTTGTAGTATAGTGGGTTTAGGACAGAATATGGTGAAAACTGTGTTTTTGTTAGTGTGGAGGGAATCGTATTAGATGTGACAAGAGAGGAGCGAAAATGTCAGATTAAAACTAGAAAGCAGTTTATGAACAACATAATGTATGCAAGAACTGCTTTAATTTCCATGAATTATTCCATAGGCTAGTCAAGGATTATAAAATTTAGTCATTAGGCAAGGTGGAAAGGCATTTAATCAGAAGAGATCAGTTTCACGAGGTGGCTCATTAGTTTTCCAATGTTCATTTCTAGGCTGGATTCACTCTAGTATAGAATTGCAATTCTTGCAAGGCAATAATTGATCATTTTTTATAATATGCACAAAATCTTTGCAAAAGTAATCTGCACACCTTCTCTTATAGGAAGTTATTATTTCTGACAAGTGTTTTACTTTTATTTCTGGTAAATTGATGATTTAAAAAATAGGACCACATTATGTCCTATAAAATTTTAAAAGAATGACAGATTGTTATTCCCAACCTCTAACTGGCACAGTGTATACATCCTCTTATCTGGGGCCTGTCATGATTCTCCTGCTATATAAATGGGATAACCTTCACAAACATTTTTATCCTTGAGGAGTAAATTTATAGCCAGGCTATTGCAGTTCAAAGTGCAGTGTATTAACTAATGTTGCAACCATTTATAACTTGCAGTTAATTGGCTTCAGCTGTGAAACAACACTGTATTTTTGTTTCTGTTTTTGTGTTGCCCTTATGCAATTAAAATGTTATTTTTTAAGTATTTCTCAAAAGCAATCCATTTAGTCCATTAGATCTCACTAAGGTGAGGACAGAATAATACACTCCTGCACTATTCCTGCACGCCGTGCAGAGCTTGCTGAATCCTGGGGGCTGCCTCTCCAGTTAGAATTACAGTGCATGTATTTTGATTTTAATGAAAATGCTTTACCTGTAAATCTGTCTAGTTTACTTTTGAGCTCATGGTTTTATAAGGTTATAATATTACATGAATGATCCTGCAGAATAGTTTGCACTAGAACAGAGCCATGATATTTCCTATAAAGTAGTACTTTCAGTCCAGTCTTTCTATTGCTTATGTTCCTATTTAGCACATGCTGATCCCAAGCTGTCACTAAGCTCATCACAGAGTCCATAGCAGTCACTCGTCATGTTTTTAACTGATAGGCAATTAGGCACAAAGACAGATACAAAAATAATTACATAGATACTTATAATGATAGACAGATTCGTGAATGGCAGATTGATCAAATAACATATCTGCCATGAATGGGAAGGGCCACAGCTTCCTGGAAATCAGATTCTAAAAATGCTGGTAGGAATATTTATTATATTTCTTACACAAAGAAATATAAGTAATTTGATGAGTCACTTCTGGACTCCTTTCATTAAATGTATTGAAGAAAAGATGACATGTTTACAAAAAAAAAAAAGAAATTCTTAGTAGAGATGATGATTTACTGAATGTATATTACAAGAAAGTTACTAACTGATAAAAAAATCCCCTTTTGAATTTTAAGTGAGGCATTCTTAAACAATTGCATAATGCAGCTCCTGTAGTACTATCTATCTATCTATCTATCTATCTATCTATCTATCTATCTATCTATCTATCTATCTATCTGTCCTTTCTTGAATGGGTTATTCTCATTCTGATGGCCTCTTTTCATGGGAGGCCTGAGGCGGTATTTATACTATCACAGGAAGTTTGTCCAAGGCTTCAGGAAACGCCGTCTACTCATCATAGTTGTAAGTGGAAACCACTTTGGAGGAGTACTTCATGTTTCCATTCCAGGCACAGAGGCAGTATGGAGAAACAGGGGGGGGCAGATGGAGAGAGAATGAGATGATGGAGTAGTGAAAGAAATGAAGGAGAAACACATATCAAGACCAGAGAATCTGTGCAGGATTCTAAGGAAATGTTTCATAGAAACCTGTTTGATGGAGATGAGTCAGCAAATTATGGCTGTATAATTACAGCCCTCCAGCTGGGAGAGTTGCAGGATGATTCACTTAAAGAAGTAAGTGGTGGTGCAGACTGAGTTAGAAAATGAAGGAGATGTTTCTTGGGGGGGACATTATAGAGAAAATGCAAAAGGAATATGCAGAGACAATCCTGAAGAATAGTGGTAAGATGGAAAAGAAAACACATACAGAGAAAGTAAAATAAGGAAATAGTGAAGTAGCAGAACTGAAATGCAGAAGAAAATGAAAAAACAGAAGTATGAGGCAATGATTCAAAGTAATGGACAGGTATGAAATGTGGGACCATTTAATAGCTCCTTTGGGTGCAGTAGCACATAAGGTAAGAGCATTTATTCTTACTAAGAAAGAGACATTTTGAGACATTGCATTTGAGACTGTTTTTTCAATTGAAATTTTTCTTGGAGAATATGAAGAAAATAACAACTGTAACCCATGGATTCTTTATGTGATAAATGCATTTCATGGGGAAACAGAAAGAAGATTTGTGTACAATTTTGAACAAAGGTAGAAAAAGAGACTTTGAAAAGACATTTGAAATCTTTATGTAAAGAAGTACTGGACATTGCAAAAGATCATGACAAAATGGGGTTTATGAGCTGGTGGCTGGGATTGTAATATTGTGTTAAAAATAACAAAAGAAAAAATTATACATTTATACCTAGCATGATATATGTGGAGGGGAACAGGGATATTGTAAAATACAGGAGACAACCCAATAAATGTTTTTGTTGTTGTTTTGAAAAGAAGGACATTTGATAAGTAACTGTGACAAAAGAAAATGTTATATTTATGGAAACTGGGACATGATGCAGCAAAATGTGAATTGAAATGTTATAAATGCAAAAAAGTAGACATTTATGCATGGTTTGCAGAAATTAAAAAAAAGCAAGGAAAAGGTAAAAGAAAGAAAATAAAGAGAAGAGATTTTAGAAGTAGTAGAAATAGGAAAAAATAGATGTAAAAAATAATAATAAAGAGGACACTGAAGAAGGTTCTGAAATAAGCGATGAAGGCATCAACTGTGAGGTAGTAAAAGGGGGGAATATTTCTATTGGTAAAAGGTTAAAAGACAGAGAAAGAAAATTTAAAGGATAAATGCAAAATAAAAAAAAGAAATAGATTGGATGAAAAAGAATATATACAGCTAAAAACTGTGGCTTGATATAATGGTTGAGGCATTTAACTCACAGATACAAGGCACACCCCCGGATTCAAGAAACCGCTGTGTAAGACAAAATGTCTTACTCGGAAACTGCAGTTGAATGGACTGACATCAGCATGCCATGCATATTCATGAGGGCACGCTGACAGCAGTCCAAGTCTAACACGGACCGTGCAGGGAGGCAGGAGGCGTGTCCGACTGCCTAGCAGTTCTAGGTACACGCCCCTGCAAGTATGTGAAATTTGAAAAGTGTAAAAGTCCGCCCTCATGTTAACACACCCAACACAAAACCCCCTCACAATGTAAATCCCCAGTAGAGTTATAAACTATAAAATAGAAGTTGAGTACCAATTCCCGATATAGCTGCCCGTATTTGCGCGTGATTGCGCAGGTGTGCACATAGCTTAGCTGGAGTCAGCAATGTCGACATTGTAGAGCATAACAGCAAATGTTTATGCAAATCAATCCAAATAGCAATAGCGTAGTGGTAGAGCCATTGCACAAAGAGGAGACATTCACGGTTCGACACCCACCACACCCTTCAATTTTATGTTTTAAAGTAGCACATGAAATAATACCTGACATATAAATGAGTAATATATTACTAAAACACATTGAAATGGCCTCTGTATTAGTGAACAAAATGTAAATACAGAAATGTAAGAGGAAACATCACATATAAATGCCCATAGCAAAGCAGCGCTTTACCCAGCGCAATATATTTGCCCACAGCTAAGCAGCGCTTTACCCAGCGCAATATATTTGCCCAGAGTTAAGCAGCGCTATACCCAGCACAATATAGTTGCCCAGAGTTAAGCAGTGCTATACCTAGCGCAATAAGTTTGAGCGGAGCTGCGCACCACGCTAACCAGTGCACCGTAGGGCAACGTGGAGCAATGTAGGGCAACGTGGAGCAACGCTGGGCAACATGGAGCAACGTGGAGCAGCGCAGATCAAAGCCGCATAAACATAGCCACACCCCCTAGCCTGTCTGGACAGTATAAAATAAAAAGAAATGACAAGGGTCAAACCCAGGGCACTGTGCACCATAATCAAAGTACTGAACCACTAAGCCATGACAGGTTAGGCTAAGCATCCACTGTTAACATACATATACTTATAAATGGTATATTAACCATTGGTAAGCAGGTCTGCAGTCAGCCGAAAAAGTTCAAAAGTGGCCAATCACAAAAAAGTGCAGGAAATGCGGCATATTTAAGCCCCATAGCGGGAATACTCGCCATATCTGATCGTAGCTCGCATCTGCAGTTAGAATGTCTGGTGTTGGAGAGGGTAGTCACTTCCGAGCGCAATGCTGGGGCATTGAAGAGTCAAAATACATGGTTTGGCTCCTCGTCCACCGTCATGAGTCTCAACTCCTGCAGGGCCAGTTCCAAGGAACGGAGTACAATGCAGAGGCTTGGAACCGATTGGCTCATGACCTCACCAGTGCCACAGGCGTCCCAAGGACTGGTAAGCAGGTCTGTCACCACCACGCAGACCTGAGGAGACAGAAGCAGGACCTACTGAACCAGTGGATCCAGGAGGCCTGTCAGCTGCATGATGCCCCAGTACTGAGTAGGTAGCCATGGAATGCAGTATGTAAGACATGCTAAGATAGTCTATTAAATGGATAGGTATGTCTCACTATCCCTTCATTTACTCCACAGCTGCAGGTGTTCATGCCACTAATCAGCAAGCCTATGGAGATAGGCTGCTAAGGCTGTGTCACCAGGTAGATTAGTAATTATACTGCATGTATTGTTATATAATAAATGTCAGTAAGCATGAAAAATGTGTTGTAGCCTAATAATACAGATATAACATGCCCTGAATAACTCCTCGGCCTGTACTATTACATAACATAAGTCAGAGAGCCAGGAATAGAGTGCAGTAACCCATTATTAAAGGTAAAATAAGTCTGGGATAGTATCTCTGCATGTACTGGCAAAAAAATTATGTGAGTGAGCCTGAAAATGAGTGTTGTCACCTATCAATAAAGGTATAATATGTCCTGAATAGGTCATCTGTATGCACTATAAGTACAAATAAAGGAGAGACCCTATAGAAAAGACTGTTCAATGTAATTAATAAAGGTATAAAATGTGGATTGTGTCTCTGTCACTCACTTTGAAATGTAGTTGTACCCTTGCATGAAATTAATTGAACTGTTGTAATAAGTGTTGTCAATCCACAGTTGTGCAGTCCCATATAAAGTGGATGAAGGAAGTGCTAGTAGCTGTGAAGCATATAACATTTATACCCAGAATACATCCTCTGCATGTAATGCCATATAACATAAGTCATAGAGCCAAGAATAGAGTGTAGTAACCCATCAATAAAGGTGAGATAATAAGTGTCAGAAAGCATGTAAAATGTGTTGTAGCCTAATAATAAAGATATAACACACCCTGAATAACTCATCTGCCTGTACTGTTACATAACATAAGTCAGAGAGCCAGGAATAGAGTGTAGTAACCCATACATACAGGTAAAATAAGTCTGGAATAGTATCTCTGCATGTACTGTCAAAATAATGAGTGAGTGAGCCTGAAAAAGAGTGTTGTAACCTATCAATACAGGTATAATACGTCCTGAATAGGTCTCCCGTATGCACAATAATGACAAATAAAGGAGAGAGCCTGTAGCAATGAGTGTGCAATGTAATTAATAAAGGTATAATACTTGTAGTGTGTTTGTGTCACCCACATTGAAATGTTGTTGTACCCTTGCATCAAATAAATAGTACTGTAGTTATAAGTGCTGTCAACCCATGGTTGTGCAGTCTCATATGAAGTGGATGAAGGACGTGTGAGTAGCTGTGAAGCATATAACAGTCCCCAACAGTAGCTAAATGGCTGGAATGCATAGGTAATTCTGGCACATGAGTAGCATGTCAAGGTGTTATCCAGAAAAGTGAGTGTGCTAAATGAAATGTAGGGTTCAGTAGAAATGTAACTGAAAATGTTAAATAAACACATACAGATATGTAGATATTGAAATATAAATAAACTACATAAATATGTAGCAGTAACATCTGCAACCTGGACAGTTAGTATGTCAGATTTAGGTCAGGTCTATAATGAACTATCCAAAAACCATTACACAGTCGAATGCAAATTGCCTAGTGTAATAATACATGTAGGGGATATACACCTGCAGTCAATAGTAATGTAGTAAAGTGTAAAAGTACTTATAAGATGTTAATGGAGGTTTCTTTTTACACCCTAATCTATGTGCATAAACAATGCAATTCCACACCTCAATGGGTATGTGTAACCTGAAAACATTTGTTGGGAGATATGTCCTATTGTTCTATAAATAATTGCATTTACTGTGATGCATGTGCCCTGTTCAAACACCACAATCCTGGTGGTCTGTTGCCACCAATCATCCCTGCATGCCGTTGTAATGTCCACTGTTGTTCATTATATGCATGTGTTATGCTTGCTGTTCAACTGTTGGAACCCTGGTGTGTCGGGTTAATGGGAATATTACTGCATGCTGTTACAACTAATCTGGAATGCTGTTGTCTATGTTGTAAATTAACACACCTAAAAACACAGAACGTATGGGAAGGCCGGTCCCAGCGGTCCCACCTCTCCCTCCTCTGCTGGTGATTGCACCTGGCACCAGCAGGTCTGGTGCCCAGCCCAGGCCACCCTCCTCCATTGGTCCTGTGCCACCTTCAGGTGGATGTGCTGCAGGGGATGGGGCTCATCCTCCCTGCAAGCATGGGCAAAGAAGGGCCACCTGTCACCCTCTGAAGGGTCCGGGTTGTGGTGCATAGGGAAATCCAGCGTTTAGTTGCTGATCCCCTATGCCAGCTTGAGGCGAGAGTGGCACATATCTCGGGTGAGCCTGCCCCTCCTACGCAGTCCCCAGCACAGCCACCCTCGGGGCTGTGAAGGTGCAATGGGGACTGCCCATGGGTGGGGATCTCAGTCCCACTGTTACCATCTGTGGGCTCATGGGCTTGCGATTTTCAAACATCTGTCCCCGTCAATTTTGTTCACCTACCCTATGTGTCATACTCCGCCCCTGTATGCATCTTGTTTGTCTTGTCTGTATACCTACCCAACCTACCTCCCCAAATATACCTACTTCCCCACCTCACATTCCACTCTCACCTGAAAAAAAAAATTAAAAAAAGGGCAATCTGTACCCGCAAAAAAATTACGCTCCATACATAGCTGCCCATTTTGCACACTTGTCCACTGGACACGTAAACAGATAATTACAATTGGCAGTACAACATACTTTGTTGTCCTCACCCCTCTCTCAGGGGTGGAAGGTTCCAAATATCACTCCAAATTAGCATCATATGCACAGCTGTTGCTGGTAAAGAAATGGGCAGCTATGGACCCTCCCTACACCCATCCTGCACATCCCAAGCTTGTTTCCCTACTGTCCTACCCTCTTTGTGCCCCTCTTTCACCACTTTCCTATCTCCCTATTTTCTTTTCTTTCAAAGAAATTAGCATGGGGGTTAGCGTGAGTAAACACTTTTAAGCAGAAGAAAGCAGGTTTGAGCGAGTGTGCGCATGTGTGCTTAGTTAAGCTTAGCTAAGCATCACACAAACCCACGTAAACCCGCTTACAACTGCTTAAAAGTGCCTTAATCACTCTGTATATCAGGGCCCTTGTTCTGCTCAGCAGCAAAATAAAATACCTCTGTCAGTCTTGAACCCAAGAACTTAGACACAGTTGACTGCATAAAGTACCACTAAACCACAGCAAATATGCAATAACCTGCTGCTGAAATAAATATATCATGCATTACAATGAGTGAATGTCAAGGAAAAATAGGAAGGCCATATAACAAAGCTTGTTCTGTGGATCCGTACCCACAGTTGTTGGGAAACTGCATTACATGAGTGAGATGTGTACAGTAAGATGTTGCTGAAGAATATATATCTTGTACCAGAATGTGTGAATATAAAGTAAAGGTAGGAATGCCATAACACAAAACCTGTCCTGTGGAACTATACCAGCAGTTGTTGTGGAATTGCATTACATGACTGTGATAACAGAACCAGACATTCTAGCAGTAAATACTGTTACAGCAGCACTACACAACCCCCACACAGTTGAGTGTGTGAATAAATGATCACAGTATACCAGTTCACAAACAGTTCATGTGCCAAAAGAATACATCCCAATAACTACTTATGTATGGCAGTAAATTGTAGCAGTAGTGAAGAAACTACATACCCCCATGTATCCTGTATTAGCAAATGTAGGGGTGAGTACAATTTTACACTGACAACTGTGTAGTGGAAGTGGCAACACCCAGGTCAGAGTACAACATAAATATCACTGGCTACACCCCTAGCGTCAGATATAAGTACCATACCAACCTTCTGACTTACACATCAGTCTCCACAGCAAAGAAGCATGGGCCCCACTCTGGAAAGCTGAAAGGTCTACGCCTACCTGACATAGCAATTTATAGCATTGGGTTGCTATGACAGTGAATACTGCAATTACCACACAGCAGGCTGCATGCAATCACCAAATGGCGGACACCAATTGGTGCAGAGGCCATCACATGCACATGTGCAGATACCTATATAAGAAGGCTGTACTTGCTGGCCACACATGCAATCATCACATTGCAGCTGCAGAGTGAAAGAGAGAGAGAGAGAGAGAGACAGACAGACACAGAGACAGAGACAGACTGAGACAAAGACAAAGAGAGGGACACACACACCCCACCCACACCAGTGGAAAAATTAAATATCTAAAACAATATAAAAAAAAAAAAAAAAACATCAACCAAAGCTGAAGACACAGCAACGTGGGAACTACAAACACATACAAAGGAAAGGTACGTAACAGATATGCATTTACTGGCATGTAGTAGATGTTTTTGAAGACTACACTACATAGTGTGAAACATCAATATGTGGCAACAGTATGTATCTATGCACAGATGCCTTGCAATTATACTGCCATGGACATTATAGTGTGTAGCTGTGTGCAGTGGGACACAAGTGTGACATATGTAGCTCAGCATTAAATGTCAAACATCTAAACCATGTCATCTGTGTCCTGTACAGTAGTGTGTACAATGTCTGTTTGGGGGTGTAGCGCATACATCACTAAAACCATGGATGTGACAGAGTAACAAATGCATGATAGTCATATCAACATGTAGGTTCGTATTGGCAACAGCTGTACCAGGCTAGTATGGCAAAGAAGTAGTGTCAGCGTCAGCTGTATATACACCCTCTAATATTACTGTGTGCTCACATGTGACACGTGTTCATGTTGCAGCAGGGCTCAGCAGGTCAACTGTGAGGTCCATGGACACAGAATAGTGTGGACCTTGTGTGTGTATGGCACACACATATGGAGAGATCTGCCTGTGTCACAGAAAGTAGCATCTGTACATGTGCATAGAGCAAGGGACATACTGCAACTGTATGTGAAGGGTGGACATACAAATGTTGTTGCAGGCTGTTCTGTGCATACTCCACTGTAGGATGTAGTGTGTGGCAAACAAGTCAGCATACAGTGCTGGTATATGAACTGTGGTTAAATGCAGTGGGTATGAGATGTCAGGCTCGCAGTGTTGCAGCCAGTGAGGCCTGCTAAAGCTACGTGTGCTAAGTACACCTCAAATGCATTCCGTACAACACTATGGAATATGAGTACATAACAGTATACCTCGCAGCCTTCGCATAATTGACATTCCCACCATGAAAGGTGGACCGTGTACGTGCCTATATGGATATAACTGAGTACACCGATGTTCGTTTGTGTGTACGTGTGCAGACATATGTAACAGAAACGCATATATATGTGTGTGTGTGTATATATATATATATATATATATATATATATATATATATATATATATGTATGTATATAGAAATATCAATATATATATATATATATATATATATATATATATATATATATATATATGTATGTATATAGAAATATCAATATATATATATATATATATATATATATAGAGAGAGAGAGAGAGAGAGAGAGGAACAAGGTCATAATTACTGTGAGAGATGGCTGTTGACAAAGCCGTTGACCCCAATTCAATGTAGACACTGCTGTGGCAACCCTACTGGAAAAAGCTCTGCACACATGAACCAGCACATAGGTGGTAGTCTACCTAATACCAAAAGTGTGATAAGACACCATGGGACACAGGTGGACTGTAGTCTCCCCTGCGATAATCACAGTGGCACACTAGTCATGTAATCTGTCTACCTGCCACACCTCATCACAAAAGGTGTGTCATCCAGGGAAATATAGGTCAGTGTTCCCTTCAACCCATCACACATAAAGCCCATTACAGGGTATACTGCACATGTGGTATGTACCTCACAAGACATCGAGACCTACAGGAAGCGACAAAGATATACCTCACAAAGAGTAATACCAGCCCCAAACAGATACACCTGGCAGACGATCCCACAAACCCACAACTACCCTGTGTCGCATACCGCCTACCCAGAGGTGATGATTGCCTGACATACTAAGCTATGTATAAACCAGAGCTGTTGGACATGCCACACATAATCGGATTATAATCCCTATGTGCTACATGCTCTAGGAACCCAAACCTTCTGACCACAATAAACAGCACATGCTGTGGGGATAGGTTCCCATCACAGAGACATCCCATACCCTGGAACAAACCAACTATCCATAGCAAACACAGTTCCCAATCAGCAGTTGTCTTACTTGATCATGAAGATTGCATGGGGGATAGTGAATACAGCCAGGCATTCACCTCTGTGACACCGCTTGACAGGGCCACGTGACATGCAATGACCTGTGTGTCACAGGCCAGGGTAGCATATGGCTTGGCTTCCATAGGCCCTAGGGCCAATAGTCTTATACCTACCTATGAGGTGATACACACCCACATGTACCTGTAACCAGAAGTGCTATGTGAGCTTGACTGAGTGTGATGGTGCATGTGTCGGTGAATGTCAGAGTTAAGTTTATGTGTGCTAGCGTAGTGTGAAACTATATTTGACATGATAGTATGTGTCCTAGCTGTGATCCCAGAAAAAGCTGTGTATACAATTGCTAGGCTGACAAAGCTGTATGCCTTATGTCCTGACATAGTCCCTTGTTGTTGACTATGGTGCCCATTGTAGGCCAAAGCAGTACATGCAAGGTTATTGAGTGCTACTGCTGGTGAATCCAACCCCTGTATGAACTGTAATAGTATCTGTGGCTGTATGCCTTAACAGCACAGCACAGTATGGTCTACGTCCACACTGATTGGTACCACTGTTCCATGTGTCCGCTGTAGTCCTCAAAGATTATATACCTCAGGCAAAGTGTCTCATAACTACTGCCACACAGCACTGTAAGGTACACAGGTAAGGGTCACCTGTGTCGCCATAACTGTGCCCGGTGTGTATGTCTGATGTGTGTGTGTGTGTGTGTGTGTGTGTGTGTGTATGCCTGTACCATGGCCTTGGTCATATGTGTGTTACAGGATATAGGTGTGTATCCGGAAACATGTATAGTGTAGTACAGCAGTATGCCACCTATATTCATCAATGAGCACATGTGTTAGGCAGGGTTCTGCCACCAATAACTAGTGTGATACACTAGTGAGACTGTCACTGAACTTTACAATCATTGCAATGGATAACACTTATCATGATGCAGTAGAATGATATATACCTCCTGTGTTGGGATCATGCATTGTGTTGCATACAGTGTGCCATGTACTGTAGTGTAGTATTACATATTGTTGTAAGATTGATGCTGTGCAAAACATATTTAGATATATAGAGTGTGCTAGGCACCGTCATCCAGTTGTGTGTTGAGTACTGTCATGCATTGTTGAAAGTTTGTATCTTCTGACAGCCAATAGGTTGATAAACATGGTGGTTAGTTGATAACTGTACATTAGTAATATACGTGTGCCTCATGACTTGCTCACACATTTTGTTTCAGTGTCTTCCAGGGCTATGTCAAACCTTAGAAACCCCGCCTACAGCATGGCAGAGGAGGAGGTAATAACTGCAAGCCTGGTGCAGCAGTATTCCCTGCTGTTCTCCAGAACCAGCCAGGACCAGCAGGAGCGGACTGCACTGTGGCAGGAGCATGTCCGTCGGGTAAATGACATAGGCATGCATAACCGGACATATGAGCAGGTACGTCATCACTGCAGTGATTTAATTAGACTTGTTCGACAGCGTGCATCTGATATCAGCAGACAGCAGCTTGCCACAGGTGAGGGGTAGCCATCCATCCCCCCATCACCAGAGGGGAGGAGCTGCTCCTGAGCCAGGTGGCTCCTGGCCAGCAACAATTGCAACAACGAACAGGTGTCATCATGGAGGCCGGAGTCACCCAGCAGGCCAACACGGAGAGTGCAGGTAACATGGCATAGCTGTAGAGTACTGTTACCACAATTGTTACAGCATGCTTATGTGAGATGTGTACTGTGTAAATTTGAGATGTGGTGCCTAGTGTTGTGCAATGTTGATAAATAGGAATACAATCTGTAGGCCTGTGACTGTCAACCGTTGTAGTAGTGTACGATTGCGAACACACAGTAGCAATCTCACAGTTGTTAGCACTGACGATGTGTCTCATATCGTTGTAGGCCCCTCTGGTGTGACAGCAAGGCAGATGACCCATGCTGGTGAATGTGTTCTACCTTTAATACTGCTAATTAAATGTGCATGTCATAGGTGAGGTGTAGGCCATGTACACGTAACACACGTATACACAATGCATGCTGTGAATGTTTGCTGTGAGACTATGCATGTCCCAGTAATGTGGGTAGCTGCCTAAAGCACATACAATACAGGGAGCAGTCCACAGAAGTGTGTCAACACTGATGTGGATGTTGGATAGGCAGAGTCGATACACACACACACAACATACACAACACTGTCACACGCAGTACACTTTAGGATGCCACAAATGGCGTATACAGACATCCACTGTAAGGTCACACTACAGTATGCCACACTTCATCCACACGGCACACGTAACAAACCTGAGGGGCAGATGCCTCACATGTGGCTGTACGAAACTCTTTGACACAGTACACATTCATGGTACGCGATGCCCCCTATTGTGCACCCTACAAATCCATGTAACAAGTGGTTGTGAAATGGTGAATGTAGCCATGATACTGCATGTCTGGTACAGCAAGGTATGTGCTGGTCTGGAACACATTAGTAGCCTTGAGTGACCATGTGATGCTGCATGATGATGGCCCATGGTAGTACACCCCATCCAGTCACAGTGACCACAGTACTACACATAGCATAACCTGCTATGCACCTCAGTGTTGTGTGTGTGCAAACATAGGCAACAGTACAAGGTATACATAGCAGTCACCATTTGTAACATGTGACACATATATATCTTGTCATGTTATTGAGTGTGTAGGTCACATGACACACACTGTGTCCATGTGATGTGTAATGTTGCAGTTGTGTTGTACCATGCCATGTCATGTCAGGTACTGGCATGTCCACATACTGTCCTACACGCACCGTAACCACTGTACAATGGGCATGTTGAGCAACGGTATGCCATCAGGTAGACATGCACTACTCATCCCGTGTGTATATATTGCATGCATGTGTTAATCCTGTGTCCACAATTATCTGCTGAACACACAGATGCTGCCATCAGGCATGGCTATCCATGTGACACACAGATACACATCCAGCCATGGTATGTACACCTGTGTGAGATGGTACACTGAACATTGCAGAGCTTATAACACTTGCACAGCACTGTCGTGTCCATGTACACAGTGCATTCCAGAGTGAGACCAAACAATTAACAACAACACACATGCATCAAACACAGGTATAGTGTTATTGGCAAGGGCTGTCAACACATGCACTGCATGCTGTTGGGAAACACACGTCCTGCATGCTGACAAGTGTGATATCACTGCTTGCCTTGTGATGCTGTACCCCACCATCAATGCTGCTGAGTATGTTCTGGACTGCTGGTGGTGTGTGTGTGTGTGTGTGTGTGTGTGTGTGTGTGTGTGTGTGTGTGTGTGTGTGTTGTAGTGATGAGTGCATCTGTAGGCATGTGTGCCTGTGTGCATGTGTTTGTGTTTGCACATGTACAAGTGTTCATGTGTACATGTGTTCATGTGTTTATGTGTGCATGTGTGCATGTGTGCATGTGTGCATGTGTTCATGTGTGCATGTGTTCATGTGTGCATGTGTGCATGTGAGCATGTGTGCATGTGTTCATGTGTTCATGTGTGCATGTGTGCATGTGTTCATGTGTGCATGTGCTCATGTGTGCATGTGTTCATGTGTGCATGTGTGCATGTGTGCATGTGTGCATGTGTTCATGTGTGCATGTGTGCATGTGAGCATGTGAGCATGTGTTCATGTGTGCATGTGTGCCTGTGTTACAACATCCTGTACAGATGGTAAAGTGCGTTTCCTGTCTCCGTCTCACAGGTCCTGAGCTAATGTTGGACGAGTACAGCAGGGAACCTGACGTCACTGCCACAACTAGTGGACATGATGATACATGTGTTGTGGCACAGGCAGGTTTGACAGGGTGCGTCGGTGGTCTGCCAATCGACAGTACACAGCTTTCCACCCTGTCTATGTGCACATACATACTGCCGATACATCCCTCGACACCAATGGCCTTAGCTGAGGAACAGCATATGGTAGGCATTGACCAGGATAATGTGGTATCAATGGCACATGCAACCCCACACAGCAGCCATGCCCAGACACCTGGAACGGTACCACATAGGCATATGCCCAGGGGTTCTCGTGGGAGCACTGCTGGTCTTAATGCCCCTGGCAGACATGCCCCCACAGGTCTCACAACTTCAGGTATGTTCAGGGCTGTAATGCAGGCACAGGCATGTATGGAACGGTACACCAGGCAGGGACTTAGGGCGCAGAGGGCCCATAATACCGCTATCAATGACAGTATCCGTGACCTTGCCGGTGCCATACGTAATTACACCAAGGTCATTGATAGACGTTGGAGGGAGACACTAGATGTCCTCCGCAATGTGATGCCCATGCACCAGGACAGTGCAGGATAGCTGAGACATTGATGTGTATGTATGCCAGCAACTTCATCGGCTGGCAGTCATCGTGGACGGCACACAAGTCCCAGCCACTCCCGTAGTGGCAGTACTAGCCCCAGCACTGTTGGGGCTGGCCTGTCGATAGACCATCCTAGATGATGTACACATGGCTCTGGTCATTCCCAGCAGGGACATGAGACCAGTCAACATCCCTCTGCCTCTGACAATAGTACCCAGTCTGTTGTAGTACCCGATACTGTCCGTGTCACCACTGCCAGGCACAGGTACCATGTCTGTGACCAGAGACAGTGATCTGTACAGCCTGGCAGGTACAGTCTGTGGCTGTCCCACAACCTCCCATATTAGGCAGCCACAAGGGGGAACTGTGTGCATGCAGACACACACACATAATCCAAACCCCTAGGGCTAACACATACACACACACACATCACATCAACACTGACCCATACTGTGCTGCTGTCCCTCACACACACACACACACACACACACACACACACACACACACACACACACACACACACACATACACACACACACATACATGTCGATTGGATGGGTCAATGTCGGGCTCTGGCAAACCAATAACACACCCTGTGCATATGATGAAACTGTGCCACCTCATGTCATCTGTGACTGTGATGCAGGAACAGGCTAACATGGTGCTAATGCACAGGGTGACCTAATAGCAGTGTAGCAATGTTAGCATGTTGTCAACAGTAAGGTGTAATGCTATCCTTGTAGGTATATCTGAGCAGGCATGATGCATTAAAGCTGAGAATATCACTGTAGTATTGTTTACACCAGGGTTAATTCCAAACATGGATTGTCCACCCATGTGCCAATTGGCTGATGTGTATGGTACTGGCAGCATGTGTTGGAGAGTGGAAGGTACGTGTGTGATGTTTGCAGTACAGATTTGCAGGTGTACATTTGTGAACATGGTGGAGGTGCACTGTCTGCATGTATGTGCATGGAGGACACATGGGAAGGATAACATGCCCTGTATTACACAGTGTTAACACTTCATAGGTCCTATTGGTGGCCAGTATGCATTTTACTACACATATGTTACAACTTGGGTACATATGTGTGTATGACATGGTTTGACACTATGCTGTGGGTGGTAGCATTAATATCGGTCATTGGTTTGCAGTCTGGTAGTGTACATGTTCTCAACAGTCTGATCTTAACCAATTGTTAGATGATGTTTTGACAACTGACACACAGCTGTAGGGTACACAGTAGCATATGAATCCTTCCGGTACTATACTATACCAGTTACCAGTGGTTTTGACTGCCACACATTCCCATGACCACTCCTGTAGGCATGTGGCCATCCTAGATACTAGCAGACACACTAGGGATATGTCCATCCACATCTAGTAATGCATACAGTGGCCTACAATGCATTCTCTGGATTAGACATGCATCCTCCACAAGGGTAACATACAGACAGATACCTGTTGACAAACCCATGCTGTGAAGCTATGAGCCAACTATAGCATAATCATCCACATTTAATACTCATGGTATCCTGACAGTACCACATTGGTAGTAGCCCATGACATGTAACAGGGGTACAGATGTGTATTTACAGCCTCATGTGATGTCATCTCTCCTCTGATGTTCACATTCCCAAACATATGCTGATGTCCATCAGTGTATCACATAAGCAATAAGGGGTCCGTATGCATATCCAAAGAGTTTTTGTACACCTATACTGAATGCCCATTATTGACAGAGTGTGTTGTGTTTGAACATGTCTGTGATATGCCCCAGGCATGACCCCTCACCCACACTATTCTGTACAAACTGTCATGTGTGTGTGTGACACAGATGACCTAGGGCACATATCCCTGCAGTGGCTGGCCATATCACATACATATGTGACCTATGGTCTGTAAAGCGGCAGCACAGACTGTCAATGGTAACAGATGTATTAGTGTAGAAAGCAGGCTTCACACCTGTGATGTGATTGCGGTCACATGTACATCTGTGTCTTTGCCACACAGTTAACAATTGAGTTCACATGTACTTCTGTGTATTTGCCACACAGATACCCGATGTGTGCATTGCACATATTGTTGTTTTATTGATATGTCAAGCATTAGTAAAAGCAAAACCCACACCACTCTAATCAATGGTTTCACACACAGCCACTTAGGAATTGCAGGATTCATACCCCTACCTAACTACGTTATGCTACTGTGAGTAATATGCATTAACACGACGCGCTATATGTTTTAGTGGGAGCTTACATTTCCACTACTGTATTTGTGGGATACTGACATCATCAGAGTTGACAACGGGGAATCTACCTCTTTGAATGTGTTTTGCTAGGCTCCAAAAAGGCCACTTCTCTCAAATAAATCACACACACAAGCACACACATATATATATATATATATATATATATATATAGACACCCCCACATTCACATATACTCTGTATTTGCAGGATTCAAACCCCTACCTAACTATGTTATGTTATTTGAGAGATACACATTAATACAACGTGCTATATGCTTTAGTGGGAGCTTCCATTTCCACTGCTATATTTGTGGGATGCTGACATCATCAGAGTTGACAACGGGGAATCTACCTCTTTGAATATGTTTTGCTAGGCTCCAAAAAGGCCACTTTTCTCAAAGGAATCACACACATACATCCCCACACACACATACACTCAGTATTTGTAGGATTCAAACCTCTACCTGACTATGGTATGCTATTTGAAAGATACAGATTAACACGACGCGCTGTATGCTTCAGTGGGAGTTGACATTTCCACTGCTGTATTTGTGGGATACTGACATCATCAGATTTGACAAGGGGGAATCTACCTCTTTGATTGTGTTTTGCTAGGCTCCAAAAAGGCCACTTCTCTCAAAGGAATCACACACATATACACTCAGCATTTGCAGGATTCAAACCCCTATCTAATTATGCTATGCTACTAGAGAAATACGCATTAACATGATGCGCTACATGCTTTAGAGGGAGTTTACATTTCCACTCCTGTATTTGTGGGATACTGACATCATCAGATTTGACAAAGGGGAATCTACCTCTTTGTGTTTTGCTAGGCTCCAAAAAGGCCACTCCACTCAAAGGAATCACACACATACATACACCCCCTCAGCATTTGCAGGATTCAAATCCCTACCTAATTATGTTATGTTATTAGAGAAACATGCATTAACATGACGCGCTGTATGCTTTAGGGGGAGTTTACATTTCCACTGCTGTATTTGTGGGATACTGACATCATCAGAGTTGACAAAGGGGAATCTACCTCTTTGATTGTGTTTTGCTAGGCTCCAAAAAGGCCACTCTTCTCAAAGGAATCACGTACATACACATACACCCCCCACACACACACTCAGCATTTGCAGGATTTAAACCCCTACCTAACTATGTTATGATACTAGAGAGATACGCATTTACATGTCGCGCTATATGCTTCACCGGGTGTCTTTTAGTCTCCTGCTATATTTGTAGGTTTCTGACATCATCAGACTGGACATGGTAATGTGTGTGCACTTTGTTTAATACAATCCCAGGAATGAACCAAGTGGGTCAGCAGGTGTTACCAGCTTGTAGAGGACTCCACTATTCATGGCTTGTGTGATCTATCCATGGACAAATTGCCATTCCTTCATATTACAATACATATTTATGCACAAATTGTTGACTTTGTGGATACAACATGTGTCTGGTATGTTGAGTAAGGGCTATTCAGAGTCTATGTGGGATGTGTAGCTCCTTACAGTGATATATGTCCTAGGTGTGTACCTTGCAAACAGCCTAGCAGGTTTGGGAACCATGTTCTGCCCATGAACATACCACAGTTGGTAGGGTTGTGTGTTTTCTGGCATGCAATAACTCTGTTTATGACTTCAATCATGATGGACTACATGGCCTTGCAGTTCAGACATCATAGGCTTATAGGACATTAGTTCCCATGGTTTGGTGTGCACCAACACTTGTGGGGTGTGCCATATGTTGCTGTGACACATTCAGCAGTTTCAGATCCGGTAGTGTGGGTGGCTCGACAGACTGTTCAGGTTCAGGGTATGTTTGTTCTGTAGATCACTTATGTCACATATAGGGGAAGTAAGTAATCCAATTTATGCCATGATAATGGCTTTGGGTGGTGCTGTATACCCATTCCACGTGTGGTATCTCCTGGTATGATGATAGGGCCTTTTGTCAGTGGGAGGTGGGCATGTATGTATGGGCCCATCTGACAGCTTGTCGGCATTGTCATTCAGGTGCAGTTGTCCCTGACTCAGGGCATATATAGGTGTACATTGCTATATATGACATATCTGAAGGCTGTGTCATGGTTCTGTCTGGACTCGTTCCCAGATGATCTTCCAAAAACACTGACAAACATGAGCACTACACCCCGTTGTGCTCTTTTACACACTTACCACCCTACTGATCCTATGTGATCGGTCAACAGAGTATGTCATCATAATATCCTGTCATGTCCGAATGTCGCTGTCATGTGTACTCTCCAGTCCAGTGTGTGATGATTAGACTTTTAATGCAATGTTACAACTGCCTCATGTACACAGACAACCCTCTCCTCCTCTTCCCAACAAACTCAGATATATGAGAGGGATGCAACTATATAGACAAACAGGGGGCTGAACTGTCTTGACCCATGACTGGCACAGTCTATCAGGTGGTGAAGGTAACCACACACACACCACAACTCCAGTCTCACATAGACCTATAGCGACAGCACAGACAATACATTACCACAAATCAGAGGCTCAACATAAACACAGCCTAAGCAGCGATGACCTCCAAAGCAGTCACACAACCAACCGCTAACCCACAACATTACCCACATATCACATAGTTCACAAAGTCAGTGTGTCACACAGTCACTGCCCTTAGGGCTAAGGAACACACCTAATACACTTCTCATAGGTGACTTTTATTGTCAGACACACTGACGTCCCACTCACCAGGCTGTACAAGGTGAAGGTCACTTTGAGCTGTTTGTCGGGTGCCAAGATCCACCACATGGCACATGCACTCAGGTCACTCCACAGCAAGTACATATATGGCTCCATCATTGTCCATGCTGGTGTGAATAACCTCAGGTGTTCCTACCTGGACTACATGACATGTGACATAGATGGGCTCTCTGATCATGTTGCCCAGGACAGTATGGCCCTGACCTTGTGTAGCATCTTACCCTCACCAGGACTGATGTCACAGTATAGAGACATACTGATCACTTATAACAGTTGGCCGACATATTGGTGTCATTCAAAGGGGATCCAGTGTCTGTCATCCTGGGATGACATGCTCGACATGCCACGTAGCTTTGCTATGGGCGGCTTGCATCTGTCACACCTAGATTTTCGAATACTGGCTGAGGCTCTTGCCACCCCCATAGTGGCTTTTTTAAGCAAGGCTCATGACACAACCCAACTCCATACATGTTACAAGGGTATAGACAGTAAGGGTTATGCTGCTCAACACCTGCTGTCTAACACTCAAAAGTACACACTCAGGACTCTCCTCAGTATGGGGGATGTCAATATTTGTGCAGTGACAGACACCTGGTTCAGGCTCACAACAGAACAGCAGCACTACCAGGTTGTACTTCATACCATGCTTTTCAGACACATGACTCAGACTGGCCAGCATTACTAAGGGTGTATACATATACATCACAGATACACACACCTCCAGGTTATTAGTACTGCATGAAGCATCAGAGACCATTCATGTGCATCTGACTGTGGGCAAACCTGCCTTTCAGTTTGTAGCCTGCTACAGTCCACCCTCCCTAACCCGGGTACCACACTCAGTATTCCTGGGAACACTGGGGGATATGTAGGTCTCTCCAACCAACATTGTTTTGGGTGACTGCAACTACCCATACATTGACTGGGAATACTACACAGGCACCAACACCCTCGCATGACTGTTGCTAGCATATATAGACTCAAATGCTATGGCACACCTGGTCAGCACACCCACAAGTGGAGATAATATGTTGGACCTGCTCATCACCAGCATGGGGACTCTATGTTCCACACCAGAGGTATGCCCCTCATTGGTGAGGTCAGACCATACATTTTTCTCACTGGACATCCATATCCCGTCCCCACACCCATAGTAGGTTTTCCCTGTGTGGAACTTCTCAGAGCAGACGTCACACTTCTACAAACCAAGGTGGTATCCTACAAAGACCCTGGGACAGTGGTAACTATAGCTCAGACCGCTGATTCCTTTACATATGCATTCTCTGGACGCCTACTGGAATGCATGGATCTTGCTATCACAATTTACAACGTCTCACTCCTCCAAAGGCAGGGGACCTGTCCGGTGGACCCCGGACATTCATAGACCATACAAGGTAAGGGGGAGGCTACTACATGATAGAGCACATTACCAACATGGGAAGACATCTCTGATCAGTACTGGCAGAAAGCTATGATCACTCATGTATTCATGCAAGGGCGGCTGCTAACAGAGATCTGCACCAGACACTGAGGACAATCACAAGGCCGTCTTTGGTTATGTCGGGAACCTGGGTGGGAACTCAAAGATATGCTGTGAATTACTGCATATTGTCAATACATACACCGACCCACAGACATTGCTAACATCCTGGCGAACAGGTTCGGTGCAAATGTCTCCACCCCCATCCCCCCTACACAGCAAATGTCCATCCCAACAGGGTGTAGCCTCCCAGACATCACAGATGTACAGGTGTGTGCTGCTCTCTCCAGAGCAGACATTACAGCATCAATGGGACCGGACAGTGTCCCGGCCTGCGTGTTACATAACCTTCATGATGAATGTAACCCTCACATTAGTTCACTGTTCATTTTCAGAGCCACTACCGGATGTGTACCCATGGAATGGTGTACAGCAACAGTGTTCCCACTCCACAGGGGTGGTGGCACAGTGGACCATGGAGAATGTCGCCCTGTAAGCCTAGCTAGCCTTGTCTGCAAAGCTAAGGAGCATATCATCATGGAAGTCATACACATAGACATCGGGAACATACAGACACCGGATCCTACACATCTCACCTTAGTTGTGGGGAGATCTTGCCTCTTGACCCTGTTCAACTTCTTTAAACAGTTAACAGGTCCATAGATGTAGAGAAGGATGTCCACACAGCCTACCTGGGCCTCGCATACACCTTCCATACATTACCCCACTCGGACATTTTACATGAGCTGACCAGCTTCGATATCGACACATATGTCACAGAATGGATTGCTAACTGGTTCAGGGTTAGCACACACATGGTAATTATTGCAGGTGCCATGTATGACTATACACCAGTTACACATGGCATCCCATAAGGCTCAGTCCTGTGATCTGTCTTGTTCAGTTAATATTTCTCTGATGTACAGGCTATCACAGGAGGGATATGGCTGACCATGTTCGCAGATGACTGCATACTGGGTGCCATAATCATCTCTCCAGCTGGCACAAGCATCCTCAAAAAGGGTCTCACAGAGATGGATAACTGGTGCCAGAGCCATGGCCTAAAGCTAAATGCCATTAGATGCATAGTCATCCCCTTTGGGAATTACAATGTGCCCACACATTACCAATTTGGTGGTGATCCATTATGTACAGTAGGAGTTGTTATGGCTTTAGGGACACGAGTACCTAGTACTCTCGCCTTTGACAATCACGTTGCCAAAGTGGGTAGACAGACCTTCTATATAGCCCACCTTATCCTATGAGGTTTCACATCTAAATCAAGTGGGTCTTTGTGCCCCTACAGTCATCAGGCCCATGCTTGGATACAATGCACCATTTGGGATGTACCTTACCTGACACCTGCAGCAACTGTAATGGACACAGATTACCTCATCAAGTAGATCTAGGGAATCACACAGATGGCCTGTGCACTTTGGCTACCGTATCTCCAGCTATACTCAGTTGCTTACCGCCTACTCAAATGTGATCTGTGCCTGTTGTTTAATGACATGTTCAACCCAGATGTCATGGACATGATCCACCTCAGGATATCCACATCCTTTGG
This sequence comes from Protopterus annectens, assembly GCF_019279795.1. NCBI lineage: Eukaryota > Metazoa > Chordata > Ceratodontiformes > Protopteridae > Protopterus > Protopterus annectens. The sequence goes on along the minus strand of NC_056727.1, from coordinate 517,685,719 downwards.
AGCTACATGCTCCAGGGACGTAAACCTCAGCACGGATGTTATTAACACATGCGGAACGGACAGATTGCTATCCCGGAGGCTCCACTCACTGTGGAATGGGATCCCAGTCCCGCATACGCAAGGCCCACCAATGACCACCTACAGGAGACATCTTGACGAGTGGATGGGTGATTGTATGTTTACCCCTGGGATATCTTCTGTGTCGCTGCTAGACAGGGGCACATTAAAGTAAATGTAAATGGGCTATCTTGTGTGACCTGCTATTCACAGGAAGAGTCTACTAATCTAACAGGGTTGCAATAGCCAAGCGCATTCTGGCTAGGCTTGATTATGCCCTAGGGCAGATAGCCTAATATCAGCCTCTGGTCCTGTGATACTGTTCAGGATGCACATTGTTTATTGATGATACTGATTGCAGGTTTTGTTTCTTCTTTGCTTTCCTGCATTCTGTGAACATATCTGCATAACATGATTGATTTTGACAGGGTTCCTCTATATTATATGTGTGTTTGTTATTTAACTATGTGCACAAGGTGGATTGCTGGATAGTGTGAGGTTCCTGGGTTAACACATGCAATTGCTGGACATGTGTGGTCCACTGCTGTACTCAGTCATGGCCTAAGTGTGTGAGCATGCCCAGTTCTGCCTTTTACTGTTTTGTTGCCTGACATTTGTCTCATTTATTCAAGTGTGTGAGCATGCCCAGTGTGACCTTTCATTATGTTGCTGTCTGAGGTCCACTACATTTGTAGATGTGTGTGAGCATGAGCATTATTGACATTTATACTATCTGTGTGTTGAAGATCAGGTTGTATTCTTACTGCAGGGCTCACCTTTGTGTCATAACTCAATGGGGATTATGCTATGCCTGCAGGGTTTCCATGAGATACTTTGCATAGACCTATCAACATTTCTTCATACAGGCTGACCACTGACATATTATCGTGGTTTAGTGGATCAGTACTATGACTGTAGTGCAAAGTATTCTGGGTTTGAGGCCTGTCACTGCTTTATATTTTCATACTGAGCAGACCTAACTGCTTACGGGCCAGTGGGCAAATATGAGCATGTTGGCTTTTGTTCGGACATGCCCAACTTGGACCACACTTGTCCAACATTGCTGAATGTTAACCAACATTGCTGGACGTTGGGCAACATTGGTCAACATTGACCACAGTTGTGCTAGTTAGTGTGTGCAATTTTGTTTACATATACTGATTGGTGGTGAAAGCTGTTTAGCACTGCTTTATATTGCTTAACAGATGGCAATCATGCCTTGGGTGGTACTGCAGGGCTGCCTATGTCGGATGCACATACTACACTCCCTATACGTGTTTGAGGACAGGTAGTGTCATGTTAGGCATCCCTTTTACGCTTTGTGCATGTTGGAGAGAGGTATCATTTCCAGGGTTCCTACTGGGCCAGTGTATGTGCTATGCATTGCCTCTTTGCCAAGGCCAGGGCATACTGGGCACGCCTCCTTCTGCCTACTGGGGCAGGCTCAGCTTGTTCCTCCTCCGAGTCACGCTCTGCCTGTGATGGCCTTGGCAATGGTGGGGGGCTGTTTGGCCCAGGCCTATGCTGGTCCTGCTGCTACTGTTTTTGCAGGATCATATTATGTAGCATAGTACATACCATGACAATTTGGGTACATGTAGTTGGTGAGTACTGCAAGGCTCCACCAGATGTGTCCAGGCACCAGAACCATGACTTGAGCAGCCCAAACACACGCTCGATTACATTTTGTGTTTGTGCATGTGCCTCATTATGATGTTCCTGTTCAGGTGTGTGTGCGTTTCTGATGGGTGTCATCAGCCATGGCTCCAGTGCATAGCCAGCATCCCCCACTAGGTGACCTTGAGGGATGTCCCCATTGGCAAATGTCTGGTACAGCTGTGTCAGATGCCAAATATGGGAATCATGGTAGCTTCCAGGGCAGCCAGCACACACATTCAGTATTATGCCCTGGGCATCACACACAACCTGGCAGTTGATGGAGGGGAAGCCCTTGTGGTTAAAGTAGACTGTACCCCGCTCACCGGCTGGTGCTTTGATGCGTATATGCGTGCAGTCAACTGTACCCACTACCTCGGGGTATTCCGCTATTTGCTGGAAGTGACGCATATTGCTGGCCAGTACCTCACAGTAATTGGGGAAGTATACATGATAACCGACATGTGCTGACATGGCATCCAGAAACTGGTGCAGTACCCTGGATGATGATGCCTGTGATATCCCCATCATATCACCAGTTGGTCTCTGGAAGGTACCTCTTGCTAATATTCTTAGGCAAACACATACCTTGGTTTCCACTGGGATGGGTTCCCCTCTGTTGGTTCTGTGTGTGAGGCATGGCCTGCACATCTCAACAATTTGCTGCATGAGGTCTCTGTCCACTCTATAGCGCTCCACTATCTCCAGCTCATGTAGCCCCTGATAGGTTACCCTGAGCTTGTAAACTCTTCTCTGTCTCCTCACTGTGGGTTGTCCAGCAGCATTGGCATTGTGACCACCCTCAGCATGTTGCATATGTCGCCTTATAACAGCAATGGCAGCCCCTAACATTTCTTTGTCTCAGTAAAGCTTTTTCAGTTTTCACTTCTATTAGCTTACAGCAGTGCTGCAGTGTCTCTGAGAGAAACATAGTGGAATGTTGTTTGCAGAGTTTTAAGTGCTGGGCTGGGGTAGTGTACTGCCTGTGCAATTGCCTGATTCTAATTGTTTTCACCTGCTAGCTCTGCTAGTATTCCCTGGTTAACTTCCTACTATTTGTTGTGCTTCCTTTTCCTTTTCTGTTTCCTCAGGGGGGCAGCGCCGCACACACAAGTGCAAACACATGCACACAAGCTCACACACATGCACACATACTTACACAGAATAACACTTGCTTATTCTTGCTACAACACATGCACACAGGCGCAAACATGCTTACACAACATTAAACAATCTTACACATGCTTACTCCGGCTTAAACTGGCTCACACAGGCGCACACGAGCGCACACAGTCTTACTCAGTTTTACACGAGCGCACATGCACACATACACGTTGCAAGCACTTCTACAAGAAACTTTGGTGTTATCCACAGCATACACCTTTAATTTCTTGACTTTAGCTGGGATACCTGTTGACACACCTCTTCCAGTGATGGGCAACTGACAGCATACACATGACACTCTGCTCCAGTGAGCTTCACTTCTTTCATACATACCCCCTCGTGATGTCACCTACCTTCTACTCTGATACTCCCCTTATCCTACTCCTACACTCCACTGACTGTGCTCATTTGCTATGTAAACTTGGGATTCACTATCCTTACCCTTATTTGCATAGGACTGCCTACTAATGCTTGGTTACATGTCTAAGACTGAGCTTCCCCCCTTAGCAACCTCTACTTGGTAGCCATATTGTCTTTGGACTGCCATTCCCTTGCATTATAATTTAAGAATTGCTATAAAATCCACATTTATGGATTTTAATTCCTGTTTTTCTGGTTTTTAGAGCGCACTGCATTTGCATGGCACTGTGCTCCACTTAAACATCGGCAATCGGCATAAAAAAATAATTTTATTTTTAATTTGGATCAGTGACCATTGCCAATGGCCATATTTTTGGCCATTGGCATGCTTCCTACACTGTATGCATCCATTGTTTGGGGCTGTCACGGCTCCGTTTCGTTATTTGCAGAACCGTACTCAGTTGTCAACTGAGTACATTTCTGCAAATAACACTACTCTTACTCAGACAGGTTTGGGTTTCCTGGATTGCAAATTTACCTTTCAGCTGCAAATGAGGTAATTTGCATATCCTAGCCCTGTCCATTTAAGACTCATTTTGGGTGCTCTGTTGCACGCCCCTACCAGCTGTTCCTGGATCGCTCGGCAGACATGATGGCTGCATGGAGTCTTACTCTACTCTTAGACTCAGTGCAAGCCTTCGTGAATCCGGCCCACAGTGTTTGATTCTCACCTTTGAGAAGGAAATTGCTTAGGCTTAGAATGGCCTATTATTAAGAAAGCTAGTTTAGAAATTAGCTATGAACTTATAAAACCACAAATGTAAAGAAAAGAAAAATGAAAATTTTGGAATGTTTTCTGTAAATGTGAAAAGAATATAATAATAAGAAGAATAGGTATTTTGGAGTGGTGTAAAACATGTGATGCAGATGTAGTTATATTAGAAGACACAAAAGGTTTTACAAATGAAAAAAAGATTATAAACAGAGAAACTATGGGGAGGAAAGATAATCTGGAATTTGGGAAATGAGAGATGTTTTGGAACAGCCATATTCTGTAGAAAAACAATAAAGACATTGCATGTAACTTTAGCAAAAATTAGAAGATTAACCATTGTAGATTTAAAATGGAAAGAACAAGTAGAATTGCAACATTAAATGCTTATACTAACTGTAAAGAAAGGCAAAACTTATTTAAACAGATTTTAGACTATATAGTGATATATATATATATATATATATATATATATATATATATATATATATATATAAATAAATGTTATAACAGGAGACTTTAATTGTGATTTAAGAGGCAAGTGTTAAAAGAAAGGAAATTATATAAGAAAAAGTGTTTGAAGTTATAAGACATGTCAAGTTAAAAATTTGGGGCAAGACATCATGGACTTACAAAAGGAGCATGTATATAACTGAAAGAGATTATTTTATAGTATCAGAAAGTTCAGTTACAGGAGAAGGTGGTTAGTTGAAACAGGACCTTCTGATCATTTTGCAATATGGCTAGTTATAAAAGAAATCAAGGAATATATAAAAATAGGCAAAGGAGTACAAAAGATAAATGAGAAAACATGAAATGAAGAAGGAAAGAAATCTGTAATACATTTATCGAAAGATCATATTACTATAAGAACATATTATAAAAACTGGTCCGAATGATGGATGATATTTAAGGAAAACATAAAAAAAATGTTTTTACAGTGGCAATATGATGTGAGAAAAGAAGAGAAATAAAAATATAAAAGAACACACAATGATTCATTGTAAAATTTAGAACATAATGATAGAAAATACTTTGACAAAGACAAAGGGCCAGATTCATGAAGGCTTTCACGGAGTCTAAGAGTAGAGTAAGACTCCATGCAGCCAACATGTCTGCCGAGCGATCCAGGAACAACCGGCAGAGGCGTGCAAGAAAGCTCCTAAAACGACTCTTGCACGGGCAGGGTTAGTCTATGCAAATTATCTCATTTGCTGCTGAAAGCTATGCAAATAAGGTAAATTTGCGATCCAGGAAACACAATACTGTCCGAGTAAGAGTAGTGTTATTTGCAGAAATGTACTCGGTTGGCAACTGAGTACCGTTCTGCAAATAGCAAAACGGAGCCATGACAGCTCCAAATAAAGGATGCATCCAGTTGAGGAAGCATGCCAATGGCCAAATATACAGCCATTGGCAGTTTATTCCGTTGCAAAATAAAAAAAAAGAATAATATTTTTTTTTCCTCGATCGCCGATGTTTAAGCATAGCGCAGCACTGCGTAAACGTGCTGCACTCTAAAAACCAGAAAAACAAAAAATAAAAGGCACAAATAGGGATTTTATTCAACATATTCATCTGCCATGCAAGTGAATGGCAGGCTGAAGACAACATGGCTACTGAGTAGAGGTTGCTAAGGGGGGAAGCTCAGTCTGAGAAATGTAACCAAGCATTAGTAGGCAATCCTATGCAAATGAGGATAAGGATAGTGAATCCCAATTTTCCCTGCTATGTGAACCATGTCCCTAGAGTATAAGAGTAGGATAAGGGGAGTAACAGAGAAGAAGATGGGTGACATCATGAGGGGGTATGTATCAAAAAGACTGTAAGCTTATTGGAGCAGAGTGGCATGTGTTTGCTGTGAGTTACTCAGGACTAAAAAAGGTGTGTCTACAGTTGTCTAAACTGAAATCCAGAAACTGAAGGTGTACATCGTGGCTATCACTAAAGTTTCTTGCAAAGCTGCTTACACTGTGTGCATGCATGTGCACACGTGTAAACCCGTCTAAGCCTGTGTGTGCACCTGTGTAAGCCTGTGTAAGGCTGTCTAAGCTTGTATACATGAATGTGCACCCGCCTAAGCCTGTGTGCGCGCGTGTGCACTCTTGTGCACATGTTTGCACTTGTTTGCGTGATGCTGCCCCCTGTGGAAACAGAAATGGGAAAAGGAAGGAAAAGAAGTAGTAGGAAGTTAACCAAGGAGAACTAGCAGAGCTGCCAGGTGAAATCAATCAGAATCAGCCAATTACACAGGCAGTACACTAGCCCAGCACAGCACTTAAAACTCTGCAAACAACATTCCCCCATGTTTTTCTCAGAAAAACTGCAACACTGCAGTCTACAAAGAGAAGTGAAAACTTAAAAAGCTTAAACTGAGACATAAAAATGTTAGGGGCTGCCATTGCTGTTATAAGGCAACATGTGCAAGATGCTGAGGGTGGTGCCATTGCTAATGCTGCTGAGCAACCCACAGTGAGGAGACGGAGAAGAGTGTACAGACCCAGGGTAACCTACTAGGGGCTACATGAGCTGGAGATAGTGGAGTGCTATAGAGTGGACAGACCTCCTGCAGCAAATTGTTGAGCTGTGCAGGTCACGCCTCACAAACAGAACCAACAGACGGGAACCCATCCCAGTGGAAACCAAGGTATGTGTTTGCCTAAGAATATTAGCAAGAGGTACCTTCCAGAGACCAACTGGTGATATGATGAAGATTTCACAGGCATCAGCATCCAGGGTACTGCACCAGTTTCTGAATGCCATGTCAGCACATGTCAGTGATCATGTATATTTCCCCAATTCCCGTGAGGTATTGGCCCGCAATATGCGTCTCTTCCAGAAAATAGCAGAATACCCTGAGGTAGTGGGTGCAATTGACTGCACGCACATACACATCAAAGCACCAGCCGGTGAGCAGGGTAGGGCCTACATCAACCACAAGGGCTTCCACTCCATCAACTGCCAGGTCATGTGTGATGCCCAGGGCATAATACTGAATGTGTGTGCCGGCTGCCCTGGAAGCTACCATGATTCCCATATCTGGCTTCTGACACAGCTGTACCAGACATTTGCCAATGGGGACATCCCCGATGGTCACCTAGTGGGGGATGCTGGATATGCACTTGAGCCATGGCTGATGACACCCATCAGAAATGCACACACACTTGAACAAGAACACCATAATGAGGCACAGACACAAACACGAAATGTAATTGATTGTGTGTTTGGGATGCTCAAGTCACGGTTCCGGTGCCTGGACACATATGGTGGAGCCTTGCAGTGCTCACCAACTACATGTACCCAAATTGTCATGGTATGTGCCATGCTACACAATATGATGCTGCAAAAACAGCTGCAGCAGGAACAGCATGGGGCAGGGCCAAACAGCCACTCACCATTGCCAAGGCCGGCACAGGCAGAGTGTGACTCGGAGGAGGAACAACCTGAGCCTGCCCCAGTAGGCAGAAGGAGGCGTGTCCAGTATGCCTTGGCCTTGGCAAAGAGGCAACACATAGCACATACACTGGCTCAGTAGGAACTCTGGAAATTATATGTCTCTCTGACTCGCACATAAAATAAAAGGGATGCTTAACTTGACACTACCCTTTTCCAAACATGTATAGGGAGTGTAGTATGTGCATCTGACACAGGCAGCCCTGCAGCACCACCTGAGGCATGATTGCCATGTTTGTAGCAATATAAAGCAGTGCTAAGCAGCTTCTACCAATATCTAGTATATGTAAACAAAATTGTTTGTGCAATGTTGGCCAAGGTCGGGCAAAGTTGAGCAAAGTCACTCAAACATGCTCATAACTGCTTTACTGTTCCTTAACCAGTCTGGTCTGGCCAGCATGAAAATAAAAAGCAGTGACAGGGCTTGAACCTAGGATACTGTGCACTATAGTCACAGTAAAGATCCACTAAGCCATGATAGCATTACAGTAGTACAGACACAGCAGGACAATTGTACACTAATGCAAACACAAAGCAATGCTGTATCATGCCCCTAATGAGGCAAATGGGTAACCTCACCCACACACCTATGCAGACAGAGAACATCAGGCCAAGCGTTGTGATGTGGGTTGTGTAGGCTATGAATTGCAAGCTAATATATGTGACAATGGATGCTAAGATCTGTAGTACAGTAGTATGCCTCAAGCCAGTACAATAGGCAACAGTACAGACTGTAATGGTGTCCTGTACATAGCAGTGTAGGCACAGCAAATTTGTATAAGTGTCTGGTGAAACCCACATCCTATGTGAACCCACAGTAACAATCCGGTGTGCCCACGGGTAGAAATGCACAAAGAATAGCTGTCCCCCCTGTATATAGAAATGTTCATAAGTCTATGCAAAGTGAGTCATGGAAGCCCTGTAGGCACAGCATGATTCCTGCAGATCTATGACACAAAGTTGAGCCCTGCTGTAAAAATACACCTTGATTTACCATACACATATAGTAGAAATGTGTATACTGTGCGTGCTTACACACTGCAACAAATGTGGTTTTCATGTAGCATCACACTGAAAGGTCATACTGGGCATGCTCACACACTTAAAGAAATGAAGCAAATGTCAGGCAGGAAGATACTGAAAGGTCATACTGGCATGCTCACACACTTAGGCTAAATACGGATGTGATAATAAGGGATCTATGGACAAATGTGTATAGTCATCACTACTTCCAGAAACACATTCACAAACTGGTCAGAAAATCCTGCTATGTGTTCACACAAACTGCCAAGCTCTGTGCATGTAGGTCAAAGGAGGTTGCCACTACTCAGCAGTCTTCAGACTTGTCAGAGAGTACCACAACACACTTGCGATTAATCTGACTAGGCATGTTTAGCAGCTAGAAAGACCAATGAAGTACCGTAACAAGAGGATTACTGGCCTCATATAGTTGCCCCATGCAACAAGAATGAATGTAACCCAAGCTGTACTCTGTTGCATACTGTCTACACAGGAGATGTCTCCCCAACAGACAGGTCCAAGTCATGTTTACACTCAGATCTGTTGTGAGTTACAGCTGAATGGCACTAAATGTACAGAGCCAACTGATATTGGCAACATCCTGGCAGATAAGATCATTGTTAACTTTACCCCCCTCTCACCCATGAAAGGGCACATGTCTATAATGGAAGACTGCAAATTTGCTGTCATCACATCTGCAGGTAAAAAACACTCTCTGAATACAGTATCACAGCAGCCATGGGACAAGATAACATCCCAGGCTGTGTAGTATCTACTTCCCTGAAGTAAACATTAACATGGAAGGTCTGTGGCTACTGAAGTTTCCAGAGGACTGCAAACTAGGAGCCATCATTGTAAACGCTAAAGATGTGGACATCCTACAAAAGAGCCTCACTTAAACAGATGGCTGTTGTCCAAGCCATGGTCTGTAGCTCAATGCCAAAAGGTGCATTATCATCACCTTTGTTAAAATCCCTGTAGCCAAGAACTACAACATAAGTGGTAGTATACCTCACACTGTAAGTGTGACAAGAGACCCTGGGTCACAGGTGGACAGTGGATACAACTGTGATAAGCACATTCCCACAGTAGTCAGGAAACACTCTTATGTGGCACACCTCATCACAAAATGTGTCTCATGCAGAATAAAAGAGGACATTGTTCCCCTCTACTCACCACTCACTACAATTATAAAAGAGTACAACACCACTGTTGCTATGTACCTCACAAGACAACTACAACAACTGGAAAGCCAGCAGCAATACCTCACAAAGAGCATTAGTGTCCTGAAATACATGCCATACACAGACCATCACAAAATGCTCCATCCGTACTCCCTCACATATCGCCAACTCAGAGGTGTTCACTGCCTAACATGCAAAGCTATATCAAACATAGATCTACTGGATATGATCCACGTAAAACACTCACAGTCACTCTGACCTTTGGACCCAAAACTACGAGTTAATTACAAAAGTAAGGGGTGTAGCCATTTACCTTATGGATATCCACAGTTCAGGTTACTGGCACAGCATGAGGCCATGGAGACCATGCAAGTGCAACTAAGATTGGGCAAAGCTGCCCATCAGATTGTAGCCTGCTACAGATCATGTGCCTTGTCTCAGGAACCCCACTCAGTATTCCAGAGAACAATGGCAAATATAAAGGTCCTATCAAAGACCATTATATGAGGAGATTACAACTACCCAAACATTGAGTGTGTGAATTATTTGTATACAACATCCTATGCCCAATGTGTCCTACAGTTAAGAAACTCTAACACCCTGGAACAGCTGGTCAGCATGGCCACTACAGGTGACAACATACTGGACATGATCATCACCAACATGGGGTACCAGTGTTTCACAACAGAGATAAACCCCTCTCTGTGAATATCAGATCAGGAAGTAATCACACTGGACATCCACATCCCGCACCCACACTAAGTCAATGAAACCACTGTGAAGACATTTGCAAAAGCAAACTGCACACTTCCCCAGACCGCAGTGGAAAGTTCCAAACACCTCTTGCTATAGGCTAATGGTATGCAATCTGCAGAAACATTCACAAGTGCATCCTATGAGCATCTACAGGGATGCATGTAATGAGACATCACAAATAAAACCAGGACGCACTCCCCCAAAAATAGGACAACAAACAGGTGTATGTTGTCCATAAATAAGCTAGACAAGAGAAGGAGGAAACAAACACATGATAGATCCAAATTCACGAAAGGAAAGGCATCACTGATCATTATCAGGAAGAAACAATGACCGCTCATAAAATAATCCTAGGCCGTTTTTGAAAGACAAATAGCCAAGGAATGTAAGAATAACAACCACAAAGCCTTTGGTTGCTATACCAGACATGTAGGTGTCAACCAGCAAATATGCTGTCAGCTACTGAAAAAAGGAATGAAATATATCAAACCAACATTCATTGCCCACATCCAGGGGGACAAGTTCAGTGTAAACTCCCCCCCATCATCTACAAAAGGACCTGTGTCCATCCCAGAAGGATGCATAGACCCAGACGTCATGGACATGCAGGTAAAGACAACCCTCACCAAAGCTAAGAACATAGCATCAATGTGACTGTATGTTGTCCCAGGCTGTGTCTTATACTAGGCCCATAAGTAGCTACACACTCACCTACATTCACTGTCCAGACTCAACCATACCACAGGCTATGTACCCAAAGAATGGCATACACTAACAGTCATCCAGCACCACAAAGGGTGTGCCAAAACAGAACCTGGCAACCATTTGCCAATATCTCTACTCAGCTGGGTATACAGAGCTATTGAGCCAATTGTCATGGAACCCAGACACTGAGACATTGTAGATCTCCAGACACTGGACTCTATACAACTTTGCCTTGTCAAAGGCACAGCCTGGCTCCCCAACCTAGATGAGTTATTTAAAACAGTTACCATGAACATAGATGGAGGTGAATGTAGTCCACACAGCCCACCTGGACCTCACTAAGGGCTTACTACACTATTACCCACTCTGTCATCATGGACAAGTGTACCAGCTTAAACATTATTAGCTATGTCACAGGATGGGTGGCCAAGTGGCTCACAAATCAAACACACATGTTCATAGTTGCGGGTGCCATGTCCAACTCCAAGCCAGTCACAAATAACATCACACAGGTCTTGGTCCTGGGACGCCACATGTTCAGTAGATACTGCTCAGAGGTACAGGGAAGCATGGCAGGTGTATGACTGAACAGGTTTGCAGATGAATGGTAACTGTGGTCCATAATCGACTGTACAGTTGACACAGATATCCTCCAGATGTGTTTTACAGAGACAGATACCTGGTGTCAAAATAATGCCCTCAAGCTGAATGGCAAAGATTGCATAGTCATCCCCTTTGGGTGAAACAAAGTGCACACAAATGACCACATAGGTGGTAATCCAGCATGTACGGAGAAAGTCATTATGTCCCTGGGGACACAGGTAGATAGTAAACTCACCTTTGATGATCACATGGCCAAAGTGTTTAGACATTCCTTCAATGTAGCCCATCTAATGTCACCTGATGTAACCCACTTTGTATAGTCTGATGATGTCACCATCCTACAATTTTACCTGTGGAAACGAGAGCTGCCCATAATGTGTATAACGTGTCATGTTAATGCGTACTTCTCTAATATCACTAAGTAGTTAGGTAGGGGTTTGAATCCTGCACTTAATAACTGTGTTTGTGTGTGGTCTCCTTGCGAAAGAGCAACCTTTTAGGAGACTAGTGAAACACCTCCAAAGTGGTAAACTAACCTTTGTCAAGTCTGATGATGTCACCATCCCACAAATATACCTGTGGAAAACAGAGCTGCCAATAATGTATATAGCATTTCGTGGTAATGTGTACTTCTCTAGTATAATGAAGTAATTAGGTAGGGGTTTGAATCCTGCACTGGACAAGTTTGTGTGCAGTCGCCTTGGGAAAGAGCAACCTTTTAGGAGACTAGTGAAACACCTCCAAAGTGGTAAACTAACCTTTGTCAAGTCTGATGATGTCACCATCCTACAAATATACCTGTGGAAAAAAGAACTGCCAGTAATGTGTATAGCACGTTGTGTTAATGTGTACTCCTCTAATATCGTGAAGTAGTTAGGTAGGGGTTTGAATCTTGCATTGGACAACTGTGTTTGTGTGTGGTCCTCTTGGAAAGGAGCAACCTTTTAGGAGACTAATGAAACACCTCCAAAGTGGTAAACTAACCTTTGTCAAGTCTGATGATGTCACCATCCTACAAATATACCTGCGGAAAAGAGAACTGCTAGTAATGTGTATAGCAGGTTGTGTTAATGTGTACTTTTCTAGTATCATGAAATAGTTAGGTAGGGGTTTGAATCCTGCACTGAACAACTGTGTGTATGTGTTTGTGTGTGGTCTCCTTGGGAAGGAGCGACCTTTTAGGAGACTAGTGAAACACCTCCAAAGTGGTAAACCAACCTTTGTCAAGTCTGATGATGACACCATCCTACAGATATACCTGTGGAAAAGAGAACTGCTAGTAATGTGTATAGCACATCATGTTAATGTGTACTCCTCTAGCATCAAGAAGTAGTTATGTAGGGGTTTGAATACTCCACTGGACAACTGTGTGTGTGTGGTCCCCTTGGAAAGGAGCAACCTTTTAGGAGACTAGTGAAATACCTCCAAAGTGGTAAACTAACCTTTGTCAAGTCTGATGATGTCACCATCCTACAAATATACCTGCGGAAAAGAGAACTGCTAGTAATGTGTATAGCACATTGTGTTAATGTGTACTTCTCTAGTATCATGAAGTAGTTAAGCAGGGGTTTGAATTGTGCACTTGATGAGTGTGTGTGCCGTATGTGTGTGCCACTGTTGGTCAATGGGTTGTGGGTTCTGCTTTTACTACTGTATGAAATATCAGTATGCATTGCACATCTGAGCTTGCTGAGTGGCAAATACATATACGAACATGTAACCTCAATGATTGCATGTGTGGGAACCCTGCTTTCTCCAGGAACACAGCTGTGATCCTTGCCATACTGTTTCCCAGACCTTAGGTCACATCTGTATGCTTGTGACAAGGCCAGCCACTGCAGTGATCCCTGGCCTAGGTCATCTGTGTCACACAAAGTCATTATGGTTCCTATTGGAATGTGTGTGTGAGGGTCTATAGCCGGGGTATATGCCAGACCTGTTCAAATGCAGCAAAGTCTGTCAATGATGACTATTTATAACAGGTGTTGAACAACCTTTGTGGATATGCATGCAGACCCCTTATTGCTTATGTGATCCACCAAGAGATATAAAAATACCTTTGGAAATGTGATTAACAAAAGGCAGATGATGTAACACTTGTTTGCATGTACACATCGGTACCTGTTCATCATGTTGTTGGCTACTACCTATGTGGTACTGTGGGGATAATGTGTTTCATAAAGGTGGATGACTATGCTTAGTTTGGCTTATAGCTTTCCAGCATGGGATTGACAACAGGCATCTGTCTGTATGATACCCTTGTGCAGGATGTGTGTGTCATCTGGAAAATGCATTATAGGCTGCAGTATGCATTACAAGACGTGGACAGACATATCCCTACTGTGACTGCTTGTATCTAAGAGAGCTACATGCCAAACCTGAGTGGTGTCAGTAATGGGTGTAGGTGAATGCCAGTGATTACTGGCATAGTATAGTACCTGAAGGAAACAAATGTTGCTGTGTGTCCTACATCTGTGTGTCGGTTGTCAAGACATCATCTAACGATTGATTATGGTCAGGCTGTGGAAGTGATGTATACTACCAGAATGAAAAACAATGACAGATAGTAACAGTATCACCCACAGCATAGTGTCAAACCATGTCGTACACACATGTGTAGTCAGGTTTTGGAATGTGTGTAGTACAATGCATACTGCCCACCAATAGAAACTATGGAGTGTTACTGTGTAACACAGGGCATGTCACCCTGGCCATGTGTCCACTATGCATGTACATGCAGACAGTGCACCTCCACCATGTTCACAACTGTACACCTGCAAATTTGTGCTACACATATCTCACACATACTGTCCACTCTCTAACACATGCTGCCAATACTGCACACATCAGCCGAGTGTCGCGTGGCTGGACAATACACAATTGGAACCAACACTGGTGTAAACAACACTACAATGACAATCATAGCATAAATGCATCATGCCTGCTCAGCTACACCTTCACGCATATCATTACACTGTACTGCTGACAACATGCTAACATTGCTATACTGCTATAAAGACACCCTGTGCATCAGCACCATGGTAGCCTGTTCCTGTATCGATATTACAGATGACAGGAGGTGGCACAGGTTTCATCATGTGCACAGGGTGTGTTGTTGGTTTACCAGAGGCCTACTGTGAGCCATCCAATCAACATGTGTGTGTGTGTGTGTGTGTGTGTGTGTGTGTGTGTGTGTGTGTGTGTGTGTGTGTGTGTGTGTGTGTGTGTGTGGGGCAGGAATATTGGAATGGGGCAATGTTGATGTAATGTGTGTGGGTATTTGTTAGCCCTAGGTGTCTGGAGTACGTGTGTGTGTCTGCATGCACACAGTTCCACCATGTGGCTGCTATATACAGATATTTGTGGGACAGCCGCAGACTGTACCTGCGAGGCTTCACAGATCACCATCTCTGGCCACTGATATGGCACCTGTGCCTGGCAAAGGTGCTACTGACATTATCAGGAACTAAGCCAGACAGGGTACTATCCCCAGAGGTCAATGGATGTACACTGGACACAGGTCCCTGCTGGGGCTGTGCAGAACCACGTGCATGTGGTGTTCTAGGACGTTCAATGGACAGCCCAGCCTCAACAATGCTGGGGCTGGTACTGGCACTACGGGAGCAGCTGTGGCTTGAGGGACGTCTGCAGCGACTGCCAGCTGCTGCTGTTGCTGGCATACGTCCACGTCAATGACTCAACCATCCTGCACTGTCCTGACACATGGACATGACATTTCGGAGGATATCTAATGTCTCTCCCCAACGTCTATCAGTGACCTCGGTGTAATGGCGGATGGCACCTGCTAGGTCACGGATACTGTCAATGACGGTGGTGTTATGTGCCCTCTGTGCCCTTAGTCCCTGTTTAGTGTACCGTTCCATATGTGCCTGTGCCTCCATGACAGCCTGGAACATGCGTGATGTTGTCAGACCTGTGGCAAGTCTGCCAGTGGCATGATGAGCAGCACTGCTCCTACGAGAACCTCTGGACATCTGCCTGTGTGTTACCCTTCCAGACATCTGGGTATGGCTGCTGTGTTGGGATGCATGTGCCATGGATACCACACTGTCCTGGCCAATGCCATCTGTATGCTGTCCCTCAGTTATGGGCATTGGTGATGGATGAATTGGCAGTATGACTGTATGCATGGATGGGGTCAACAGCTGTGTACTGTCGAGTGGTGGTCCAACGATAAACTCTGGCAAACATGCCTGTGCCTCAACACACCTATCATCAATATCGCTGTTTTGCTCTGTGACATCATTTCCCCTGCTGCAGTGAACCAGCACAAGGTTAGCACCTGTGAGAGGAAGACGAAATCACACTTTACGACCTGTACATGATGTTGGCCCACATGCACACACGAACACATGTACACATGCACACATACACACATGCACACATGCACACATGAACACATGCACACATGCACACATGAACACATGCACACATGAACACATGCACACCACCAGCAATCCAGAACATACTCAATAGTGGGTGATGGTGGGGTACAGTATCACAAGGAAAACAGTTGTATCACACGTGTCAGCATGCAGGACGTGTGTTTCCCAACAGCATGCAGTGCGGGTGTTGTCAGCCCTTGCCAATATCACTATACATGTCTTTGATGCATGTGTGATGTCGTTCAGTGATTGGCCTCACCCTGGAATGCACTGTGTACATGGGCATGACAGTGCTGTGCAAGTATTATAAGCTCTGCAATGTTCCGTGCACCATCCCTCATAGGTATACATACCATGGCTGGATGAGTATCTGTGTGTCTCATAGATATCCATCTGTGATGAGAGCATCTGTGTCTTCAGCAGATAATAGTGGAGACAGGATTAGCACATGCATGCTATGTATACACACAGGATGTGTGGTGCATGTTTACCTGTTGGAATACCATTGCTCAACATGGACATTGTACAGTGGTTATGGTGAGTGTAGGACATATTGCGGACATGCCAGTGCCAGACATGACATGGCATGCTACAACACAACTGCAACATTCAACATCACACAGACACAGTGTGTGTCATGTGACCGCTACACTCAATAGCATTACAAGACATATATGTGTCACTTTGTACAAATGGTGAATGCTATGCATATTGTGTATAGGTGACTATGTTTGCACACACACAACACTGAGGTGCATAGCAGGTAATGCTATGTGTAGTACTGTGGTCACTGTAACTGGATGGGGTGTACTACCGTGAGCCATCATCATGCAGCATCATGTGGTCACTCAAGGCTACTAATGTGTGCCACACAGGCACATACCATGCTGTACTAGAACTGCAGTACCATGGCTACAGTCACCATTTCACAGCCAGTCATTACATGGGTTTGTAAGGTGCACAATAGAGGGCATTGCCTACCATGAATGTGTAATGTGTCGAAGAGTTTTGAACAGCCACATGTGAGGCATCTACCCCTCAGGTATGTAATGTGTGCTGTGTGGATGGAGTGTGGGATACTGTAGTGTGACCTTACAGCGGGCGTATGAATACTTCATGTGTAGCATGTTAACGTGTACTGTGTATGCCAGTGTTGTGTATGTTGTGTGTATGTGTATCGACTCTGCCTATCCAATGTCCACATCAGTATTGTCACAATTATGTGGAATGCTCTGTGTATTGTATTTGTTTTAGGCAGCTACCCACATTACTGGGATGTGCATAGTCTTGCAGCAAACATGCACAGCATGCATTATGCATATGTGTGTTACTTGTACATGGCCTACACCTCACCTATGACATGCACATTTCATTAGCAATATTAAAGGTAGAACACACTCACCAGCATGGGTCGGCTGCCTTGCTGTCACACCAGAGGGACCTACAAGGATATGAGACACTTTGTCAGTGGCAACAGCTTTGACATCGCTACTGTGTCTTTGCAATCTTACAGTGGTACAATGATTGAAAGTCACAGGCCCACTGATTATATTCATAATTGTTACCATTGCACAACACTAGGCACCACATCATCTAACTACACAGTACACATCTCACATAAGCATGCTCTAACAATTGAGGTAACAGTAGTCTACAGCTATGCCATGTTACCTGCACGCTCCATGTCAGCTTGCTGGGTGACTCTGGCCTCCATGATGACACACATTAGTTGTTGAGGTTGATGTTGTCCAGGAGCCACCTGGCTCAGGAGCAGCTCCTCCACTCTGGTGAGGGGGGAATGGATGGCTACCCCCCCCACCTGTGGCAAGCTGCTGACTTCGTATATCAGAAGCACGCTGCTGGACATTTCTAATTAAATCACTGCAGTGATGGCGTACCTGCTCATATGTCCGGTTATGCATGCCTATGTCATTTACTCGATGGACAAGTTCTTGCCACAGCTCAGTCCACTCATGCTGGTACTGGCTGGTTCTAGAGAACAGCAGGGCATACTGCTGCACCAGGCTTGATGTTATTACCTCTTCCTCCACCGTGCTATAGGTGGAATTACAACGGTGGGACATAGCCCTGGAAGACAATGAAACAATATGTGTGAGCAAGTCATGAGGCACACATAGATTCATAGGTTAGTACTAAGTTAACTGCTCTTGCGAGCCATTTTAAACCTAGCCAATTATGCCTTGTGAGACTCAAACCCTGCATCTTGTGTTTGTAAAGCAAACACCTTAACCATTAGGTCACCCTCCCAACACGTATATGTCTAATGTACAGATATCAATTAACTGCCATATATAGCCACCTATTGGCTGTCAGAGGATATGCACTGTCAACACCACATGTCAGTACTCAAACCACAACTGCCTGACAGTGCCTGGCACACTCTATATATCAAACCACGTTTTGCACAGCAACAAACTTACAACAGTATGTCATACTATACGCAGGTACATAGCACACTGTATGCAACACAATGCACAACATGGACACAGGAGGTATATATCATGCTAACGCATCATGACAGGTGTAATCCATTACAATGATTATAAAATCCAGTAACAGTATCACTGGTATTACACACTAGTCGTTGATGGCAGAACCCTGCCTAACATGTGTGCACATTCATGAATATAGGTGGCATACTGCTGTACTACTCTATACATGTTGCTAGATACGCACCTATATCCTGTAACACACATATGACCGAGGCCATGGTACAGGCATACACACACACACACATCACACATACATACCAGACACATGGGTATGGCAACACAGGTGACCTTTACCTGTGTACCTTACAGTACTGTGTGTCAGTAGTTACAAGACCGTATGCCTGAGGTATATCATCTGTGAGGACTACAGGGAACACACAGAACTGTGGTTCCAATCAATCAAACACCATACTGTGCTGTTTAGGCATACAGCCTCAGGTAGTACTACAGTTCATACAGGGGGTTGGATTCGCCAGCAGTGCCACTCAATAAGCATGCATGTACTGCTTTGGCCAACAATGGGCACTCCAGTCAAAAACAAGGGACTATGTCAGATCATATGGCATACTGCTTTTTCAGTCTAGCAATTGTAAACACATCTTTTGCTGGGATCACAGGTAGGACACGATACCATGAAAGAAACAGTTTCCCACTAAGATATCACACATAAACCAAACACTGACACATTCACCAGCACATTCACCATCACACTCAGTCAAACTCACATAGCAATCCTTGAAAAAGGTACATGTGGGTATGTATCACTTCATAGGTAGGTATGAGGCTATTGGCCGTAGGGCCTATAGAAGCCTAGCCATACGCTACTCTGGCCTTTGACACACAGGTCATTGCATTTCACATGGCCCAGTCAAGCAGACACACAAAGGTGAATGGCTAGGTGTATTCACTATCTCCCATACAATCATCATGATAATTTATGATGACTGCTAATTAGGAGCTTTGTTTGCTATGGATAGTTGGTTTGTTCCAGGGTATGGGATGTCTCTGAGTTGGGAATCTACCCCTCCAGCATGTGCGGTTTATTGTGCTCAGAAGGTTTGGGTCCCTAGAGCATGTAGCACATAGAGAATGTGATCTGTTTACGTGCAGCATGCCCAACAGCTCTGTTTTTTACATAGCTTAGAATGTTAGGCAGAGGTCACCTCTGGGTAGGTGGTATGTGACACAGTGTAGTTGTGGGTTTGTGAGATGGTCTGCATAGGGCATCTGTTTGAGTCTGGTATTACTCTTAGTGAGGTATGTCTTTGTCTTTTCAAGTTGCTCTGGATGTCTTGTGAGGTACATACCACATGGGCCATTATATTGTATAATGGGCTTGATGTGTGATGATTAGGGGGAACACTAACCTATATTTCCCTGGATGACACACCTTTTGTGATGAGGTGTGGCAAGTAAATGGATTACATGACTAGTGTGTCACTGTGATTATCAAAGGGGAGACTACAGTCCACCTGTGTCCCATGGTCTCTTATAACACTTTTGGTGTTGGGTCGACTACCACCTATGTGGTATTTCATGGGTACGGAGTTATTTACAGAAGGGATGCCAATGCAGTTTCAACATTGAACCTGAGTCCATGGCTTTGTCAACGACCATCTGTTGCAGTATATATGAGCCTGTCTCTCTCTCTTACTCTATATGTCTATATATATATATATATATATATATATATATATATATATATATATATATATATATATAAAAATATATATATATATATATATATATATATATATATATATATATATGTATGTATATATATATATATATATATATATATATATATATATATATATATATATATATATATATATATATATTTATATGTATATATATATATATATATATATATATATATATATATTCATATGTATACACACGTAAATATAAACATACATTGGTGTACATATTGATATCCAAACAGGCACATATACGGTCTGCCTTTCATGGTGGGAATATCAATTATGCAAAGGCTGCGAGGTATACTGTTATGTACTTATATTGCACAGTGTTGTGCGTAATGCATTGAAGGTGTTCTTAGCACATGTAGCTTTAGCAGGCCTCACTGGCTGCATCACTGCAAACCTGACAATTCATACCCACAGCATTTAACCACCACATGTCATATACCAGCACTGTATGCTGTCTTGTTTGCCACACACTACAACCTACATTGGAGTATGCACATAACAACCTTCAACAACATATATATGTCCACCCTTCACAAACAGTTGCAGTATGTCCCTTGCTCTATGCACATGTACAGATGCTAAGATATCTGACACAGACAGATCTCTCCATATCTGTGTGCCATACACACACATATTAAACACTGTTGTAAGTCCATGGACCTCACAGCTGACCTGCTGGGCCTTGCTGCAACATGAACAGGTGTCACATGTGAGCACACAGTAATGTTAGAGGGTGTATATATAGCTGCAAATGCTTAATTTCCAGACTAGCCTGGTAAAGCAGTTGCCATTGCTAAGCTACATGTTGATATGACTGTCATGACTTTGTTAGTCTGTTGCATCCATGGTTAGATAGCTGTATGCACTACTCACCCTAACAGACATTGTCCACACTACTGTACAGAACACAGATAACATGGTTCAGATGTTTGACATTTAATGCTGAGTTACATATATCACAGTTATGTCCCACTGCACACAGCTACACAGTGATATGTCCATGGCAGTAGTTATGCAGGGTATCTATGCATAGATAAGTACTGCTGCCACATATTGATGTTTCAAAGCATGTAGAGTAGTCTTCAAATACATCTACTACATGCCATTAAATAAATATCTGTTACATACCTTTCCTTTGTATGTGTTCGTATTTTTCAGTCAGCTGTATCTTTGGCTGAATATAATATATATTTTTTTATGTTTAAATAATTTTTTTTTTATTTGTATATATTTTTTTTCCCACTGGTGTGGGTGGGGGAGTGAGTCTCTCTCTCACTCTCACTCTCTCTGTCTCTGTGTCTCTCTCTCTCTCACCGTCTGCAATGGTATGATTGCATGTGTGGCCAGCAGGTACAACATGCTTTTATAGGTATCTGCACATGTGCATGTGATGCTCTCTGCACCAATTGGTGACCACCATTTGGTAATTGCATGCAGCCTGCTGTATGGTAATTGCAGTACTCACTGTCATAGCAACACAATGCTATAAATTGCTATGTCAGGTAGGCATAGCACTTTCAGCTTTCCAGAGTGGGGACCATGCTTGCTTGCTGTGGAGACTGTCATGTAAGCCAGAAGGTTGGTATAGTTCTTATATCTGAAGCTTGGGGTGTAGCCAGTGATATAATTGTTGTACTCAGACCTGAATGTTGCCACTTACACTACACAGTTGTCAGTGCAGAATTGTACTCACCCCTACATATGCTAACACAAGATACATGGGAGTATGTAGTTTCTTTTCTACTTATATAATTTACTGCCATACAAAAGTAGTTATTGAGATGTATTCATTTGGCACATGAACTGTTTGTGAACTGCTATACTGTGAATATTTATTCATACACTCAACTGTGTGGGGGTTGTGAAGTGCTGCTGTAACAATATTTACTGTTAAAATGTCTGGTTCTGTTATCACAGTCATGTAATGCAATTCCACAACAACTGCTGGTATAGTCCCACAGAACAGGTTTTGTGTTATGGCATTCCTACCTTTCCTTTATATTCACACATTCTGGTGCATGATATATATATTTCAGCAACATCTTACTGTATATCTACTGTGGCCTAGTGATACTTCATGCAGTCTAGTGTTTCTGGGGTTCGAGACTGGCAGTGGTGTTTTATTTTGCTGCTGAACAGAACAAGGCCCCTCATATGCAGGGTGACTAAGGCACTTTTAAGCAGTTGTAAGCGGGATTGCACGGGTTTGCGTGAAGCTTAGCAGTACGAAGCTAAGCGCACACATGCACACACTTGCTCAAACCAGCTTACTACTGCTTAAAAGTGCTTAAACTCGCTAACCCTAGCGCTCATTTCTTTGAAAGAAAAGAAAATAGGGAGACAGGAAAGTGGTGAAAAAGGGGCACAAAGAGGGAAAGACAGTAGGGAAAACAGCTCGGGATGTGCAGGATGGGTGTAGGGAAGGTCCATTGCTGCCCATTTCTTTAACAGCAACAGCTGTGCATATACTTGTAATTTGGAGGGAATTTTGAAACCTTACACCCCTGAGAGAGGGGTGAGGACAACGAAGTATGTTGTACTGACAATTGAATTTCAGTGTCTGTGTCTGGTGGACATTTGTGTAAAATGGGCAGCTATGTATGGGGTGTAATTTTTTTGCGAAATCAGATTGCCCTTTCTTTTTTTTCAGGTTCATAGGTTCATAGGTAGGTACTAGGCTATTGGCCCTAGGGCCTATATAAGCCTAGCCAAAGGTACCCTGGCTTTCGCCACCCAAGAAAATTATTTTCCTGTACCACTGTCGAGCAGAGCCACAGAAGTGATCCCCGGGGTGAATTTCCTATCTCCCATCCAATCATCAAGATTTTTCTTGAACAGTGCTAATGAGGAGCTTTGTTTGATATAGATAGGTAGTTTGTTTCAGAGTATGGGAAGTCTCTGGGACAGGAATCTATCCCTCCAACATGTTCTGTTTATTGTGGTGATTAGGTTTAGGTCTCTAGAGCGTGTAGCTCGTAGGGATTGGGATTTCTTTAAGTGGAGCATGTCTAAAAGCTCTGGGTTTGACATAGCTTTGTGTGTTAGGTAGAGATCGCCTCTGAGTAGGAGATATGCAATGGAGTAAAGCTGCAGTTTTTTGAGATGATCTGCATAGGGCATCTCTTTGAGGCCAGTAATCCTCTTTGTGAGGTATTTCTGTGGCCTTTCCAGTTGTTGTAGATGTCTTGTGAGGTACATACCAAAAGGGGCATTGTACTCTATAATGGGTCTAATGAGTGACGAGTAGAGGGGAACAATGACCTCTTTTTTGCTGGATGAGAAACCTTTTGTGATGAGGTGTGCCACATAGAAGGATTTCCTGACTACTGTGGTTATGTGATTATCAAAGGAGAGACTACTGTCCACCTGTGTCCCAAGGTCTCTTATCACACTTTTGGTGTTAAGTAGACTACCACCTATGTGGTAGTTCATGGGTACTGAGTTTTTACCAAAAGGAATGACAATGCACTTTTTGGCATTGAGCTTGAGGCCATGGCTTTGACACCAGGCATCTGTCTCAGCAAGGCCCTTTTGTAGGATGTCCACATCTTTTGGAGTTTTTATTATGGCTTCTAGTTTGCAGTCATCTGTGAACTTCATTAGCCAAAGTCCTTCTGTGTTGGCCTGTACTTCAGAGAAGTAAATACCAAACAGGAGAGGACCCAGGACTGAACCCTGTGGTACTCCACTTGTTACTGGTCTGAAGCTGGATTTGGAGCTTGCTACTTTCACAGTGTGGGGTCTGTCAGCGAGCCAGTTGGCAACCCATCTTGTGACATAGGGATTTTTATCTAGTTTAGTGAGTTTATCTATAATTCCAGAGTGGGGGATGGTGTCAAAAGCCTTGGCGAGATCTAGATAGGCTGTGTGAACCACCTTACCCTCATCTACGGCTTTGGTGACTGCTTCAAAGAAGTCTATCAGGTTTAGGAGACATGATCTGCCTTTTACAAACCAGGACGATGGTCTAATGGTTAAGGTGTTTGCCTTGCAAGCACAAGGTGCTGGGTTTGAGTTTTATAAGGGATAATTGGCTAGGCTTAAAATGGCTCGCAAGGGCAGTTAGCTTAGTACTAAACTATGAACCTATGAACCTATGAACTGGGTGGGATCCTGAGTTTGTAGATTACCAATGTCATTGTTTATAAGTTCCATGATGATACGCTCCATAGCCTTGCAGACCAGGTTCGTTAGGTGAGAGTGGAATGTGAGGTAGGGAAAGTAGGTATGTTGTGGGAGGTAGGTTGGGAAGGTAAACAGACAAGACAAATAAGACACATACAGGGGCGGAATATGACACATGGCATGGGTGAACACAATTGATGGGGAAGAATGTTTGGAAATCGCAAGCCCATGAGCCCACAGATGGTAACAGTGGAACTGAGATCCCCACCCATGGGCAGTCACCACTGCACCTTCACAGACCCGAGGGTGGCTGTGCTGGTGGCTGCGTAGGAGGGGCAGGCTCACCCATAAGTCACGCCACTCTTGCCTCGAGCTGGTGTAGAGGATCAGTGACTGTACGCTCGATCTCCCTATGCACCACAGCCCGGATCATTCGGAGGGTGATGGGTGACCCTCCTCCGACCACGCTTGCAGGGGGGCGAGCCCCATCCCCTGCAGCGCTTCCACCTGAAGGTGACACAGGGCCACCACAGGAGGAGGTCCTGGGTTGGGCACTGGACATGCTGGTGCCAGGTGCCTTCGCCAGCTGAGGTGGGAGAGGAGGGTCCACTGGGACCAGCCTTCCCATACATTCTATGTTTAGCAGGAATTAATGACAATATGGGTTAGTAACTGACAACAGCATTCCAAATTAGTTGTAGCAACATGCAGTTGTATTCCCATTAACCCAACACACAAGAATTCCAACAGTTGAACAGCAAGCATAACACATGCATATTTAGAACAACAGTGGACATTCCAACGGCATGCAGGATTGATTGGTGGCAACAGGCCACCAAGTTTGAGGTATGTGAACAGGGCACATGCATCAAAATACATGCAGATATTTATAAACCAATAGGACATATGTCCCAACAAAGTTTTTCAGATTACACATACCCATTTAGGTGTGGAATGGCATTATTTATGACAATAAACTAGGGTGTAAAAAGATCACTCCATTAACAACTTATATATACTTTGAACTTCACTCTACATTCCTACTGACTGCAGGTATATATCCCCTATATGTATTATTACACTAGGCAGTGTCTGTTAAATTGTGAAATGGGTTTTGATAGTTGTTTATATACCTGACCTGTATCCGACATACAAACTGTTCAAGATGCAGATGTTACAGCTACGTATTTCTATATTTTATTTATATTCATAAATCTACATATCTGGCTGTCTTCAGGTGACATTATCAGCTACATTTCTACGGACCCCTACACTTCTAGAAGAACACTGACATTTGGTGGGTACACAATCACAAGCTACTCATGTGCCAGATTAACTTGTACATGCTAGCCATGAACCAACAGTTGAGGACTGTATATATGCTTAAGAGCTACGGGTATTCCCTTCATCCACTTTATATGGACCTACACAAGTGTGGATTGACAGCACTTAATACAACTGTACTATTTACATACTGCAAGGGTACAACAACATATCAAAGAAAGTGACACGGACACAGTCCAGGAATTATACCTTTATTAATAACATTACACACTTTTATAGTGGCTCTCTAATTCATTTCATATTTTGGTGCATGCAGAATACTTTTATTCCAGATTTTTATACCTTTATTAATGGGTTACAACACTTTTTCATGCTCTCTCGCTTATTTTCTATTACAATACATGCAGAGACTTTATTACAGACTTATTATACCTTTATTAATGGGTTACAACACTCTTTTTTAGGCTCTCTCATGTATTTTATATGATAATACATGCAGAATAATTGCTAACCTGCCTGGTGGCACAGCCTTAGCAGCCTATCTGCATAGACTTGCTGATTCGCAGTACAGACACCTGCAGCTGTGAAGTAAATGAAGGGATATTGAGACATACCTATCCATTATATAGACTACAATAGCATTTCTTACGTACTTCATTCCATGGCTACCTACTCAGTAGTGGGGCATCTTGCATGTCACGGGCCTCCTGTATCCATCAGTTCAGTTGGTCTTGCTTCCATGTCTTCAGGTCTGCATGGTGGTGACGGACCTGCTCACCAGTCCGAGGGACGCATGTGGCACTGGTGAGATCATGAGCTAACCGGTTCCAAGCCTCTGCTTTGTACTCCGTCCCTTGGAACTGGCCCTGCAGGAGTCTTGACTTATGATGGTGGACAAGGAGCCAAACCATGTATTTTGACTCCTCAATGCCCCACCGTTGCACTCGAAAGAGAAAACCCTCTCCAGCACCAGCCATTCTGACTGCAGATGGGAGCTACAACCAGTTATGGAGTGTATTCCCACCTATCGAGCTTAAATATGCCTAATTTCCTGCACTTATTTGTGATTGGCCATTTTTGAAAAATCTCAGCTAACAGCACACCTGCTTTGCAATGGTTAAACTTCCATTTATAAGTATATGTATGTTGACTGTGCATGTTTATGTTGTTATGCTGTTATGGATTGGTGGTTCAGTGCTTTGTTTATGGTGCACAGTGTCCCGGGTACGAGCCTCGTCATTGCTTTTTATTTTACTACTGTCCAGACAGGCTAGGGGGTGTGGCTGTGTTTAGGTGACTTTGCTCAACTTTGCTCTACGTTGCTCCACGTTGCCCGATGTTGCCCAACGGTGTGTTAGTTAGTGTGGTGCGCAGCTCTACGCAAACCTATTGCGCTAGATAAAGCGCTGCTTAGCTATGGGCAACTATATTTCTCTCAGTGAGGCGTTGCTTAGCTATGGGCAACTATATTGCGCTAGGTAAAGCACTGCTTATCTATGGGCAACTATATTGCACTAGGTAAAGCACTGCTTATCTATGGGCAAATATATTGCGCTGGGTACAATGCTGCTTAGCTATGGGCAATTATATGTCAATATCCTTAATGCTGCTCATCTTCTTATATTTATATATATATATTTTGTTCACTAATACATAGGCCATTTCAATGCTTTTTACTAAAATTTCATTCATATATGTCAGGAATTGTTTTATATACTTATTTTAGACATAAACTTGAAAGGGGAGTGGTGGGACTAGAAACGGGAATGCCTCCTCTTTGTGCAAAGGCTCTACCACTATGCTATTGTGCTTAATTTGCATGAACTTCTCTTATTATGCTATTCGATGTCGAAATTGCTGACTGTAGCTAAGCAATGGGCACACCCACGCAAACACACTCAAATACGGGCAGCTATATCGGGAATTTAAAAAAATAATTTGAAGGTTTACATTTTACATTTACAAAGGGGTTTGGTATGTGGGGATGTGTAGTGTTTGCTATGTGTACATCTCAGCAGACTCGCTCATTGCACTTGTCATTTTCACATTTCTATGGTTGCAGGAGTGTGGATATTTGGACCGCTCGGCAGTCCGACACGCCCCCTGCACTCTTACATGCTCCATGTTAGCCTTCCAGTTCAGTCAGTGCACCCACATGAATATGCATGGCGTGCTGATGTCTTCCTGTTACACTGCCATTTCCGTGTAAGAATTATTTAGACTTACATGGAGGATTACTGAATCCCCCCCAAAGAATTATATAAAAGAAATAAAGAAAAAATACAAAAATTGTTATATAAACAAAGATATTTTTACAAGTAAAAAGAGAAGTGCTGAGTTACTTAAGCTGATTAGTAAAGGAAGATGGTAGTATAATGAGAGAAATAAAAAATGAAAAAGAAAAATAGAACTAAGGAAAGTATTAGTGTAGTACAATATGTACAAGAAATAGCATGGAAACTAAAAAGTTAACAGAAAGAGAGAATAAAGAGTTGGAAAATGACATTTCTTTAAATGAGCTAGATAAAGTATTAAGACAAGTTAATATAACTTCAGCTGCAGGCACAGATGGAATAGGATATGAAATTTATAAAAAACATTGAGTGGCAAAAAATATATTTTTAGAGATTTTGAATGAATGGCTAAATGAAGGTTATATATACAAATAAATATATAGTGGAATATTTAAATTCATATGGAAGATTAAAGAGAATTAAAAAATGGAGACCAATAGTATTCAATAATAAACATTATAAGAAATTTATGAAAATAATAAAAAAGTGATTTGAAACCAAAATGGAAATATCATCGAAGATCATATATACAGTATAAAGGGAAAGGGTTCTCAAGATTTATTAATGATAGAGAAATTGTGGATGATATGAACAGAAAAGAAGAAGCAAATATCATGAAGGGGACCTTAATAAGGTACTGACACAGATGGAATGAAATCTTTATGACAATAATGGCTAGGAGACTGCGCATGTCAATGTATAGTAAGAATAAAGTAAAAATACTTGTAAATGACTGGTTAACCCAAGAAGTATATATGAAGAGTGATGTAAGGCAGGGTGAGTTGTATCCTCTTTGCATTAATTATGAATGTGATATTAAGCAAAATAAATTACAGAATGAAGGAGGTGGGGTATATAATACCTGAAGTGTTAAGAATTCCATTTCGGTTAATATAAGCAGATGACATTATAATAATTGCAGAAAACAAAATTTGGATAAAAGAAATAATAATTTGCACAAATGAGTGTCTAGAGATTACAGGGATGGCTTTGAATAAAGACAAAGGTAAAGGTTTAGGTGGTGTAATAAAGCGCAGGGGTATAGGTATATATTTTACAATGAAGAAAATTTCTCTGCTGGGTATAAAATTTGGGAATAAAGATGTAAGTAGAACTCAATGGGAAAAACAATAGAAGAAATAAAGCAAATGTGTCTTTTCTGGAGAACATATAAATTATCATTCAGAAGAAAAGCTTATTTGATGAATTTAGTACTGATGGGAAAATAGCAAACTTAGCAAGTGCATTTATGTTGCCAAAAGCATTTGAAAAGGAATTATTGCAGATATTTTATTTTTGTTTATATGGGATTTTAGAGTAAACCCAGTAAAAACAGGAATTCTGTATGTAAATAAAGAAAAAGGAGGTTTAGGGTCATTTAACCCTACAGTTCTTCATTAAATTTGTACAAATCATTAAAATGGATAAATGAAAAAGATGAGACATTAGTAATAAAACTATAAATATAATTATAATAAATTATTATAATACATTTTAGGACATGGTAAAAAAGATCAAAAGAGAAAAAGAGTGCATAAACGAAGTAATTGTTACCAAGAACAAATATATTTTTGCACAAAAAATTATGATACAGAAATGATGATATAGAAAAAGATAGAAAAGTATGGTATAGGAAATTAATAATAAAGCATTACTATGTAAAACCATGGAAACATCTTACAGATGAAAAAAAATAAAACTATAAGAGTTAGAAGCAAATGCTTTAATCAGAAAGTAGAATATCAATATTTTTGTATTGACTGGTAATAGATAAATTGCCAGTAAAAGGAAATATGCCATATAAAAAGAAAAGTGAGAGAATATATTTACATTGTCAAAAAGAAGACATTATGGAACATATGTTTTTGAAATGTAAAAGAGTTAAAAAAGTTATGGGGAAAACTATGTAAAGATTTTTTAAGTTATAAAAAGTGGATAAATGTGATTAAATATGCTTGTTATAAGAATAGAAATAAAGAATATGTTGAAAGAACAGATAAACATTTATTTTAGGTTATATGGAATGAAAGAATAAATGAAATTATGTTTAATGGTAAGTGGGTTTTAACAACAATATTAAGGAAAGTCAGATAGTGGTTGTGGAAAAAGGAGTGGGGTCTAATAGTGATGAAATGTTAGCAAGATTGTCAATGAAATTCTGAATATGTATTAATAGATTTGTATATTTATATATTGTACATATGTAAATATTTGTAAATATGTAAATATTTTGTAAATAAAAGTTATTTTTGTATATAAATAAAGGGCCACTATTCCTTTTGATAGGAGCCATTGGATCTTTTACATCCACCTGAACTACCACCAACTCAACAAATGGGAACTTAGTTTATTGTTTCCTCTGAACAATAATGCACTCAGGAGTACAGTACCCACTTATGTTGCACTGCAGTGTCAGTAATTATAGAACCCACAACCTTATGCATCAAAGGCAAGTGTGTTACCTGTTGTGCCACTGACACTATCTATTAATCATCTATCTATTATCTAGCTATCTGTCTGTCTATGTATCTTGTCATCTCTCTCTCTCTCTCTATATATATATATATATATATATATACATATATATATGTTTGGCTATTTTTGTTTTCCAGGTAGTCAGTATGTTCCATAATTATTTTTTATTATACCATGACCCCTCATTAATATTCTAAAACGTGCACGCTGATTGGCCAGCGTGCACATTGTAAATCGACTTATACTAATGGAAAAAGGTCCGGTCGCCCGGACTTTTTCCATTAGTATGTCTTTTTTTAAAACACTGTCTCGCTATGTTAAAAGAATTTAACATAGCGACACAGGTTTAAAAAAAGCAACGGAGATCTCCGTTGCTTTTTTAAAAGCTGTCTCGCTATGTTAAACTCCTTTAACATAGCGACACAGTGTGTAAAAAGCAACGGAGATCTTGCTTTCTCCGTTGCTTTTTTTTTAAACCTGTCTTGCTATGTTAAATGGGTTTAACATAGCAAGACAGCTTTAAAATAAGCAACGGAGATCTCCGTTGCTTATTTTAAAGCTGTCTCGCTATGTTAAACCCATTTAACATAGCAAGACAGGTTTAAAAAAAAGCAACAGAGAAAGCAAGATCTCCGTTGCTTTTTACTCTGTTTCGCTATGTTAAATGGGTTTAACATAGCGAGACAGCTCTAAAATAAGCAACGGACATCTCCGTTGCTTATTTTAAAGCTGTCTTGCTGTGTTAAACCCATTTATCATACCGAAA
This sequence comes from Protopterus annectens, assembly GCF_019279795.1. Classification (NCBI taxonomy): domain Eukaryota; kingdom Metazoa; phylum Chordata; order Ceratodontiformes; family Protopteridae; genus Protopterus; species Protopterus annectens. The sequence continues at coordinate 517,654,414 of NC_056727.1, read as the reverse complement.
CAGTAAAAAGCAATGGAGATCTTGCTTTCTCCGTTGCTTTTGGCCACAGCTCTGATGTACTGCGTGGGCATGCGCAGTACATCAGAATTGCCGCGGATACCAGACAGCTGCGGAAGGGCAGCAAAGAGGCATTATACAATGCCATTATTTAAGAAAAGTAATTGTTTCTTTTCTTAAATAATGTCATAGTATAATAGCAATAACCCACTTCTAGGTGTGGGTAATGCGGGATTTACCCACGGTTGTCTTTGTCACCCGTGGGTAAATCCCACATTACCCACACCCAGGCGTGGGTTATTGCTATATTATTTATTTTATTTTATTTAGGAGTTAAATGAATTAAACTACAGGGGTCCATTTTCAGTCAAAAGTTTGTTAGGATGAAGTCAAAAACATATAATATATTGAAAAAGAAAATATAACATGACAATAAACAAGAAAAACAGAATGTGCAATACTTGACAAGAAAGAAGCATTATTACCTCTCTGCAGTGTGATTCATAATGAAGTATGATCCATAATGTAGTATGATCCAGAACAAGTCCTGCAGAGACTTCAAAGAGTAAATTTAGTTTCAAGCAAACAGTAGGTTTCAAAATGCAGAACTGCTACATCCACCTACAAACAGAAGAATAAGATTTAATTTTATTAGATTAGAAACCCAAGGAACCCTTTGGAAACCCTCGTATAGAGCAATAAATAGCATAAAGATATCCTAAGTTCATAGATGAACAGTATGGCAACTGCCCTAAAGGGTCATTTTTAAACCTAGCCAATAATCTAAAGTCAGAATCAAGCTTTGCACTATGTGTCTATGAGATGAAGACCTTAACCATTATGCCAAGTCCACCGTTCTTATTCATTAAATAACTGTTTTTCAAAGACTCTTGTAATATGGAAATGAAGATGGAAAAGTTGATACTTCAGTTGCTCACCTATAGAAAATGATGTGCAAATAAAGCTAGGAGCATTAGTGTCTGAGCTGTTTGCCCACAGTAAATAAATATTACCAAAGTGCCTCTATTACATTGCCACATATGTTTACATGCATAAATTATAGCTATGTCATACTCAGATATTTTACTATACATTACTGCTTTCAGTTATACATACTAAACACTTACAAAATACAGATGCACATTTATTTATTTATTCATTCATTAATTTATTGTCATTTATTTACCAGGATTGTCTGACTTACTCAATAAAGTCACCCTTTTCCAGTGGAAGCCTGGGGAGAAAAGCTCCAGTCACATGCAAGAATAATTGTATAACATAGCATGAGACGAACAATATTTTACATAATGAAGTTAGGAAAGGAGATTACATGGTATAACAAACAAAGAGGTTCCTTAAAAAGTAGAACAGTGCAGGTAGGTTCAAAAGTTAATTTCAGCGATAGTTATAATCCTCCTTCACATAAATTCAAGATATTTACAACATATTGTACAGAAGGATGGGTGAAAAAAACAGTCTTTCAACTAGAAGTAGCTTGGAGTGGTAAAGTGTAACTCCGTGTAGAGCTGGCAGATGGATGTCTGTCAAGAGTTGTTTTTTTAATCTGATGGGGGAAGAAAGGATACGTGTACATGAAAGGGATGCTAACATGGATGGAAATAAAGATGATCAGAAAGATGTGTCAGAGGAGCTGTAGAGGGAATGAATGTGTTGGTGAAGTAGGGTACTGCAGGTTAGACAAGAGCTAATTAGTTGAGAGGAAGAGAAATATAGAGTGAATGCTTAAAGAAAGATTAATATTAGTTGAGAGGGGCAGAGATATAGAGTTGGATGCTTATTTATGACAGAAGGTCTCTGACAAAGCCTGGGAGAGCACAGGTACGTGTTGATGCAGATAAACAGTATTTTATGTATAGGGGAGTAAGGGCAGAAGATGTGCTAGTGCCAGATGGTTTGTGGGGATATCAGAAGAAATTACAGGGGGTTGGGTAGAGGGTGTGGAATAGAGTTATCCTGGTGCCAGGCAGGAGCTAAGCCAAGAATCCAGGAGATGTTGTCTGAGTTGGAGTTTAAATATGTGGTTAGTGTCATTTTGTTTAGGCTGTGAGTATAAGTTGTCCTTTAAAATGGCAATATGTGATAAGTACAAAAAATCACCACCCTATAATGTCTTGGAGAAGGAATGAGGTTTAAGGGGGAAGGCAGGAATTCATCAGTTTATGTAATGCTGGATTGATGATAAATGTATAAAATAATATATGTGATGTATAATATTTATAATTGTGAACATGTTAACATTGTTTTCTTTTATATAAATGTATGTTTGCCTATATCTTAAGTGATAATTCAATAAAAATGTTAACAAAGAGTCACTGCCCTCATTGTTGTAGGGTGTTACAAAAAACAGCATTTTATTTTTGTAGAGTAGAGATTGATTTGTGGAGTATAACTGCAGTATATCACATAAATCTGGGTTTGATCTGGCTCCTAAATGAGTTTGTGTGAAGTGGTTAGTTATGAGAAGGTAAGGGAGTGGGGTAACTTTAACCAGGATATCTGTTGCAGGGCAAGGCATGACAATGATGTGTCTTATATGGCAAACTGGTAGCAAATTTGGCAACTTTATTACATCACTGCTCCAGGACATTCACGGAGGCTTGTCGATTAAGCATTATTGCAGCAGCAGCCTAGTGAAGTGTTGGGATCAAGAAGGTTGAAGCAATATCTTTACGTGAAGAATTGGTTAGGAAAATAGAGATTCTGTAGGGGCTGCCTGATATTTGATGAGTTTTTATTATTGTTTCTTTTATGCTGAGGCTGGCTCCTAGCGGTTGTGTGTGGCATACCTGAACATGTGGAGCAAAGTAACACAAACTTAGAACCTAGATGATGGAGTGATTCAAATTCTTCCAATTTGCATGAAATGTTGACTATTTTATATCATTCACTTTCACCGTAATGTGTCTCCAAAATAATGCCTGGGTCTGCAGAACCTGAGAACTTCACTTGATCAACTTTGCTGTAAACCTTTTAACATTTAAGCAAGGTTATGATTTAAATAAGAATTGTTTTTGCAGATAAACAACATGATCATACACACAAAGCATTCATCATATGCACGTTTTACACTTGAATAGATGTCACTGTGCATATGCACAGTATTCATTATCTAGATATTTATTGTATCTTAGTAGACTGTATAATTCTAATTGTAATGCATATTAGACCCACAATACAAGTGTATTCTACTGCTATGAGTACACTGCATTACATCTGCTGTCATGTAATAATATAACATTTTCTACAGTTGTGCAACAAGTAATCATGGGTAAAATGTTTATCATAAGTGAGAATATTGCTGTCTCAGATTTCTGTATGCATAGCTAACTTTCTCCAGCAAACCAGTGGTTACTTTAATAGTATCTAGTACTGTTTGCATAGTAGCTTGTCCTATTTGGATCCAGTGTGTCACACTATCATTACAGTTAATGTGTGTTCCCTGTATCTTGCGATACTGGCACATAAATAATATCTCAATACTATTAGACAGTACTTTTTTTCTACACAATGTTCTGCAATCAAATATAGGTATACCGTTAAAAGTAACACATATTAGTGCATGACAGCTTTTCAGAAGTTGCATGATATGATCATACTGCACTGCTGTTTCGAGTTCCGAATTCCATGCAACTCCATTTTTCTCTCTAAAATGGTACATCCTATATCACAGTCATGTTCCTCTAAAGACTTACAAACTGTGGCACTTACATTTGAAATTTAAAGTCAGCTGTAAAGGTTGTTGTGTAGTGACAGTGTGTGAAAACTGGCAGTCTGCATTATAACTCACAGTCAAAATATGCATTTCAGAAATAATGGGATTTTAAAATTCAATGTTAATGAGGTTGATTAGTAATATATAGTGCAAGGATGATAAATATAGCAACCTACACACCAGTCAGGCTTGTCCTAATCTGGAAAGTTTGCATATATGAAATTATTCTTATACAAGGAGCTAGTTTCCTGGACAGAAAGGTATGTCTTCTTTTATCAATTATCTGTGCACTGTTCCAAAGTTTCACTTATTTAGAGCTCAGAAGCAACAGTTGGGTAGTAGATAGTGAGCCAGCTTGTTGCTCCTGCAAAAAGACTAGCTCACCAGGGCAGAGCACCTGTCTCCATCAGCACCTGACAGAGCTTGACTGTATGCTGCCTTTAAGGGGAGAATACTCTCATAAGTAGAAGTCCCTTAGTTACTTCACCTGTGTGCTCTCTAGGCCCATACTGCATGGGTGTAATACTCCAGCTAGGGGTCATATAAATGGAAAGACAGATCTGCCTTTCTCACCAATGATGGGAGAAATGCCAGCTGACACTGATCCTCCCCTCCCAGCTATTACAGTTACACCAGCTGCTGATTGTACCTCAGTCACCTGCTCTATAATCAGGGCTTTATCTCTCTATACAAGGGGTTGACTAGGTACTGCTTACCTTTGAGATGTGAATGCATTATATACCAAAGGCAAAAGTCACCCACAAGTATTCCTGGTTTTGAGCCATTTTGATCCACTATTGCTTGCTATCCACAACTATTCCACATTTTGAATGGTAGAACGTTGTTTATTATCCACAACTGCTTGCAAGTGTATGTTGCATATTGGCACTATCCACAACTGGTTGTAAATCTTTACAATTTGTATAGAAGTTGCTGAGTGTATATGCCCTATCTACAACTGATTGACAATATTCCTACTTCCATACAAAAATATTTATAGATGACATCACTGTAATCATGGACATATGCTCCACCCTTTCTCTCTCATTTATCTGTACTTATATGTACAGATATATATTTGCATTTTTACGGGTGCTGCGGTAGCTTTGTCGCCTCACAGTAAGACGTTGTCCTGTTCGATTCTCAGCTAGAGTGTTTTCTGTGTGGAGACATGCATGAATGGGCGTACCTTCGTTGAAGATTGTGGGTCAGGGCTGGCAACTCGGCACGTAAAAATCTACTGCCAATCATTAGCGGACCGGAGTTCCACTGTGGCGGCCCCTAACCGGGAAAAGCCAAAAGACACAACAACGTGTGTGTGTGTGTGTGTGTGTGTGTGTGTGTGTGTGTGTGTGTGTGTGTGTGTGTGTGTGTGTGTGTGTGTGTGTATATATATATATATATATATATATATATATATATATATATATATATATATATAGTTTCACTTTACAATCCCAAAATACTGAAATATCGAAATTCACTATCTTAAGACTGTAAAGCCGAAAATTTAAAAACCCCAAACCCCAAAAGCGTAAAATTCAAATTCAAATTCGCAAATACCCACATACACACTCCACACACAAACAAGCACACATAAACCTTCCTCACTATACTATAAACCAACAAAACACACATAAACACAACAAAACAAACATGAGTGCTAACCTCTGCACCCCTCATGTGGGGGCGCACCCCAGCTACTTATATATAGCAACTTTGAGGTTGCACTAAAAACACAAACGCATAAAAAACACTACACATTCTACACTCCCCTTGCACAAACACACATATGTACATATACCACCACTCGCAACACTTACACTCGCAATCTTACCAACCTACCCTAACCTGCACCTCAAAACTCCAAACACACTCACTCACGCTAAAATACCTATCCAAAACCCCTAGTAATACATCACTTACCTGAATCTCCAGCTACATCCACACCACAGATTCAACATTTCTGCATTCGGTATTCTGTACTTTCATGCAAGTGCAGTTTCGACACTTTAGTCTTGAGCTACTGAATTTCGATATTTCAGTAGTTCAAGAATCCGAAGTGAAACTGTATATATATATATATATATATATATATATATATATATTTATATATATGTATATATATATATATATATATATATATATATACACACACACACACACACACACACACACACACACACACACACACACCCACATATGGACTATACATCTCTCTCTCTCCTATATATATTCACTTTAGAATATCGAAAGCCCATAACATCGAGCCCAAAATCTTGAAAATTCAAAACACTGAAAACTCAAAAACATTGAATCCCATAACATTGAAAATACATAGGAAACCAACATTTACTACATGCCAGCACATCTACATACAGAAACAAATAAAAAAACAAACATAAAGTTCTAACACATTATAGGAAAGTGTAGTCAGTGCAAAGTACTGTGCAAGCCTGTTTTAGGCATAATGAAATAAAGTTTTGGTGGTGATCATCAAGGGTGCATGGAATGCATTATAAATAATTATTCTGGGGAACTGTTTGCATTGAAAAGGACCACACACACACATGAATGGTAGGAATGAAGATAGAGGAGGAAGATAAGTGAAATATGGTAATGCACAGCAGATAAGGACATGTCAGTGTACATACACCACAAAGACAAGGCAGTTGTAGCATGAACACTAATCACATATGTACATGATACAGTATGTACTGCTGTTTACACCTCTTGTGTGAGTGTAGTTATATCATCACACAGTTATTCTATATTATGTGGCTGCCACACAAGGTCACATATTAATGGAGATGATTGGTTGTGATATAGTAACCCTGATATGATCCCTGGAGAAGACATTTAGCAAGGGCAGTATGTTCAATACGAGGTAGGTACATATTGTGAAGGTGTGCAAAATGAGTTGCTTGAATATGAATGTAACGTCAGCATAAATCTCAACCAAGTGGAACACATAGCAACAATCTCATGGACAACAGTAGACAGAAGCATGCACAATAATGGACAATATCAAACTAATACCACGATTAATCTGTGTCATTGACATAAAATATGTGATTGTGACTCATTATACATGTTCTGCATGAACACACTTGTACAACTGTCTTGATTTGTCAGCAATCTATAAGGAAAATCAAGTGCAGCTTTCTCAAAAATGTTACATTTTTTGGAGGTATTAAGAGGGTCACTGTTATGCCTGTAGTTTAACTTACAAGCAATCCTGGCTAGCTGACAGGTTTCACAGCATATATATGCCACAGTCTACGCTTACATGAATATAACTATGCCATTAATGTTGTCAATGAGCTATGTATTTACTGAGTGCATCAAAGAAACATGTAGCACACATACATCTTGTATAACACCTTGAAGGGAGTTCTGCACTGTCATCTCTTAATGGTTATGCATCAAAATGAATATTTAGGTGTGGCCATTAAGATGTCTGGGAGCAAACTGAGGCAAAAGTGATACACTTGAGTAAAGCACCCCTGGAAGATGTGTTGTTAGGTACATGCAAAAAGGTGCATTGTACTCAATTATTAGTATGATGAGGGGTGAGAATAATGGGACTATAATGCCCTTTGATGTGAATGTCCTGCACATACTCAGGAGTTGTGCTGCATACAAGGGATTAGTCACCATTGTGGGCGCATGCTGGTGGATATTCCGCTTACTATCTACTTGATTACACAGGTCACATACCACTTGGTCTGCTCATGGGAGTGCGCTGTCTATACTGTAATTAGCTTGTGTATGCTTTCATAAAGGAAGTAATCCCCCCATGATATTTGTTCATCTACTGTCTCCATGGCTCTGGCAACAATACATCAATGAGCTCTCTCATTACCTTACGCACTTGCAATTAACTAGTGCACACAAAATTATTTTCAAACTTTCAGACTGCCCAGGCCTTACTTCCATATTCACTCTGTACCGTCCAAGTAGGCCTCTCAAATCTGAGAACCAACTTCTCCTAAAAGAAGAAAAAGCAAACCTTTCAGCTGGCCAGATGGTATACTCAGTCATAGTAGCCAAACAGTGGAATTCCCTCCCCCTACCAATAAGCACTACTGCGAATGCTTCTTCTTTCAAAATGTCTCTACAGCAACACCTCTCCACCCTATGGCACTGCATGTTTCAATTCTGTACCTTTCAAAACCTGATTCCCCAGTTTTAACCACTAGTATTGATTAAACTGCCTTACTTTGGTTTAATAGAACTTTTCTACCTACTAGTATGACTAGTATGACTACTGAAAAAAATACCAGCCATACTACATGTTGTTATCCCTACTTGATATCTATATTGAACTGATGTGATTGACATGTACACCTATATTGTATTTACTACCACATCCCAATTGTTGTTCTTGCAGAACTTATTTTCACAAATTGCTATACTTACTATGTTATTTGAAGTTTATGATATTGACTTGTTTTACCTTTATGTATTCAGCTGCTACCCTGTTCATGTGTATCCAATTGTGTCTGATGTATTGTTATGTTCATATTTATGTGGAGCTTTTCTCCCTGGGCCTCCACTGAAAATGGGCTCTTTTTGGCCCAGTGGACCATCCATGTAAACAAATGCAAATAAATAATAAATAAAATCATGTCTGTTAATGCTGCCTGCATTATACCAATACAAATCTTAGATTCAGTGACTGTCCACAATTTGTAGTCCTCCACAAAGCTGGTTAGACGAAGGATGTCTAAGTTAGCCTTGACTTCTGATAATTAAATAATGAACAGGGAAGGCCCTAGTACAGAATCCTGAGGTATGGACCTGGTCACTTACCTGATAGAGGTGACTTCACACACTTCAACATTATGTGTCGTGTATGTGATCCACTTGTCTACCCACTTGATGAGGTTGGTGTTTATCCCACTTGAGACAGTTTCTCAGTAATACCTGAGTGCAGATTTGTGTCAAATAGCTTGGCCAGTTCAGGTTTCACAGGATGATATTGTTTTCCTCATGCATGTCCTTGGTGACCTTATTGAAGACATCAAGCAGATATAACAGACATGATGAAGCCTTAACAAATCAAACATGGGTTTGGTATACAGTTGTGAGATTACCTGTGTCCTTTTTGATAAGGTCCATGATGACTTGGTCTGCTTCACAGATAAGGAGACCCAGGAGTATGGGTCTATGATTCCATGCATCAGGTGATGTTCCCCGCTGGTCAGACAGATGACTGTTGCAGTACACCTTTCTATGAAAACATAGATTGTCTGGAGGCTGTGTTGATGTGGGGATCCAACTGTGTCTGCTATGTCAGGTTTTAAGTCATTCTATAGGCAACCTGGGATGTTGTCAGGGCCCACTGATTCTGTGTTATTAGTTGTAGAGAGCACACAGATGGTCTGCTCTCCTGAGAAAATAAACTGAGTAATGTTTGCATGTATACATTGGCTGATGGCCAATGGTAACAGGGGGTGAAGTGGGAGACAGACTGTTAGTTAGCAGATTGTTTATTTTCTCCAGTTGAGTATGGCTAGTGGCATCCACAAACAGCTCTGTGGTTAGTTGGGTATTCCCCTTAACATTTCAGTTATTGAAACAAATGATTTGTAAAAACACCTCTGAATACAACCTTGGTCTTGCATCACATGCCATACACTGGTACTGTTAACACAGTTATACAACTGTACCAATGTCACATAAGTACATCAATTGTACAACATATCCCTGTATGTGTTTCATGGGAAAGCTATGTTTGAGCAGCCTGATGTCATATAAGGACACATATAAATTAGCTGTTTTGTAGCTCATGCAGAACATTTCCTGACACAAATGCTGATAGTCAAACAATTGTGCTGCCAACCACCTCAATAATCCTTGGGAATAGCAACACAACTGCACATACAATGAATTCCACAAGGTTGCAATTGAATCATAACATGATATTTTTGTGTATGTGACATGTGGATGAAACAAGACTTATGTGCCCATGTAATCAGTATGAATTTATATTGATGTCTGTCACAGAGCAATTAATGATGGTCAGTATACACATGCATGCCTGTGCTATACTGCAAGTGTCACTGTGATGAGTGAATGAGAACTGTGTAGAATGTTGATCATGCATTAATAAGCCAGCAATATACATAAAAGTTTGTCATAACATGTCAACATTTCTCAGGAGGCATATTACTATAGCTGTTATAGAAGAAGTATGTAATGAAATAGCAGTAGCAGGCCTCAATACATTAGCTCACGTCACAGATTGTAATACCCTCTTATAAGCATGCTATACATCAGCACTTTAATATAGCACATATCGTGGACAGCAGCATTGACATGTCAAATGTTCATAGGATTATAGGACATTATTAAGTTAACGGCCAATATCATATAAAATCCTAGACATTATTATTATACCATTTAAAACAAACTCTCTATATCTATATGACAGAAGATAATAAGACTACGTGTGTAATTCTGGAATTGCATTACATGCTGCCACTGTCCATATGGGACATGTGCACCACAGCATGACAGAATTAGCAATCACACATGCAGTGGTCTGAAGAAGGCTTACAGAGACTCATACAAGGACTCTGCTTCATGATGTGTGTATGTGTATTTCACATGAAGACATCCTCCACTCCTCTGTAGGAAGGATGTCATGTGGCCAGAGGGAAAAAAGAGGATGTTTGATGCATGGGGCTATGTTAAAGGTTCTACTAAGCAGTAGTGAAATGACAAGTGAATCAAAAGATCATACAATGACCATAATGTACCACCAATCACACACAGCAGTAGACTGGGTCTGATTTGAACATTACACCTGTGTAGGTATAGATGATGAATGCCATGCAATGTGACACTAGCACCAACAGATATGCCTGACCTTAATACTGTCACATTACACTTTCTGAAGTATGATAGCATCATTGTATGTTGGGAAGAACATGTTGGGAAGGTGCCTGACATGGATGTGGAGTCACAGTCCTGTATAAATTTGTCTCAAAAGTAATATTTGGATGCATGCACATTCAAGTTGCCTGCCGTTAGATTAGAACTCCTATACATCTATGTAAAGAAGCTTGAGAATACCAGATTTATTTAATGTTACTGCCATAGCACAAGTTTGTCTTGAGAATTGCCAGAGTGTATGTTATACAGGATGACATCATCAGTTTATGTTGTAAGAAGATTTTCTGAGGATTCAAAAAATAAACAAAAAGAAAACGAATTCCACAGGTGCACAAGAGCTCAATGCTAAAAACGCTGATTTATTTAAATGTTGAAACACAAATACCTGCAACTACGACTAAGTGGTTTCACTTCAACAGGCATCATCAGTGACTACCAAACTAAATTCACTAGAGAACTCAGTACTTAACACAAGCTCCATGGGACAAGTCTGACATTTGCACTGCTGCTGCTGCTGGACAATTTATTGTGGATGACATCCTCATTGTAATGTTTGGGAGAAGATGTTGGAAGACCTGTATGAAATGGCTGGGTAGGCATGTATGACTCTCAGGATATTAGGTTTGCATGTGACTGGATTGATGATAGTAGGATTCAGACTGATGTCCTCCTGACTAGGCACACACACACACACACACACACACACACACACACACACACACACACACACACACACACACACACACACACACACTTAGACATACATACAGGCACACATATAATGTGTCTGTTGTGCTGACATAACACACACATAAGTATTTTGTTCCCATCCTCCAAACAGAGTAAATGGTGATGATGTCAACACCACTTAAGTATAACTTTGCCTTGTCATAGTGGTCTTTATATGGGATGCCATCATCATTATATGATATGGTTAACATATCTTATTATAAGACTTGTGTGCAAAGTGTGCATTTTGTATTTGCTGTTGTGTTTCCAATGTGCATGTATACTTTAAAATACAGCTTCTCAAACTAGATGCAAAAAGCTGTCGGGACTACATGTAGCGGAACTGAAACATATGCATCTGTTTTTCGATATGGTTGTGTACATTATGCACTTATTATCACATACAGACACACACATATTTTTGTGATCAGCATGGATGCAACTGTGCACGTACAGTGTTCATATTTGTGAAAAATTGCTTCCCACATTAATACATATTTAAGACAATCTGAATATCTATTGTCAGTATAAAGACTTAGATGATATAACAATGCAGTCATGCAACTTATTTTGTAAATTAGTTGGCATTTGGAAACTAGTACTGACATGCCAATTTTCAAGTACATGAGTGCAGGGCACACATGACTCAGTGGGTATATATCTGTTCAGTCAGTAAAAAGTGTTTTTACATGGATTTTAATGGGATGAAGACTAACTGGGCAAGAAACATAAGTAATACATGCTAATTAGGAATTTCCAAAGTGCATGGCCAAGCAGCTGGTTTGTGCAATTGATGGCAAAGTATTGACGCATGCAAGATACACATTTAATGACTACTACTTGAACTTGAGACATTCCTGTCCATATTGGCTATGGTAGAAATAGCTAACAGATACCGTGGTGTTCGTCAGTAGTTCATATTGGAAATGTTGTGTTATAAATTTTAGGACATTAAAAAGGTATTTAAATGGCTTTTCACATTTGCGCATAGTTAAATGATGAGCAAATGTGGGTCTCTGTTTCACTGAGAAAATTATAAGAGTTCTATTGGTTCACTTTTCTCTATGCAAACATGTGAAGTGGAAAGGTGCAGCAGTCAGCACTTTGGACAGTACTGATTGGGAGCAAAACAGCTACTGCCTGCTGTTTATGTGGTAGCAGGTGTAACAGCAGTGATCTCTTATTTTGAGTACAGATGATACATGGTTCGAATCCAGCTCAATCTAATTTTTTTACACATGTATTCATGATCTACTTAAATAATTACATGTGATATGTTTGCACATGTGAGAGGGAATTACTATGGTGAAGTACTGTATAAAAGCAAACACTGCTTAATTAACGTATGTTCATCCTTGCCACAGAAGATGTTCTTGTCAGACATGCTCATTAATTATATGAATACATAAAAGTGAGTGAATAACCATGTATGTGTGTGACCTGACAAGATCCTGATTTATAAATGAATGTGTATCTGACTATCACTGCATTATGGAGTCTATACCATGGCAGAAAAGACAATTTTAAGTACAGAAACCTAACTGCCAATATACCCTCAGTCTCACATATAATTAATATGATCTCCAGTGCTATATTATTTATAATTATCTTCACATTGTTCTTTAGTTTTGAAAATTGACTGGACAAGCAGGGATAAAATTTGGAATGTGCTAGAATAGAACACTGGCTCACCTGTATTGTAGGCAGAACTTATAGCAGTTGCATCCATGCTGATCACAAAAACAAAATTGTGTGTCTGTATGTGACAATAAGTGCATAATGTACACAACCATATTGAAAAACAGATGCACATGTTTCAGTTCTGCTACATGTATTTCTGACAGCTTTTTGCATCTAGTTTGAGAAGCTGTATTTTAAAATATACATGCACATTGGAAACACAACAGGAAATACAAAATCCACACTTTGCACACTAGTCTTATAATAGAATATTGAGCAGAGCTGAGAAACCAGGTCTCCATTGCAGTGAACACTGCACATTAATGACCATAAAACATGATGTTCTTTCAACTGTATTGATTATTGTAACACACTCTGCTCATTGTAATATATTTATTTTTTGCTCCTTTCTTGGCCTTGAAACTCTACCTTAACTTTTTGACTCTGGACTGTACTTTATTAACATGTATATTGTATTTACTGTATTTGCTATACTAATCTATGTGGAGCTTTTCTCCCCAGGCTTCCTCTGAAAATAGGATCCATGCCCAGATGGACTTTCCCAGTAAACAAATGTAAAATAAGTAAATAAAAAAAAATGTTTTGGAATTTACAGGAAAAACCTACACTGAGTGTACATGATTTCTTTATAGCTTGTAGAATAGCTTCTCCATGTTGGATTGGTTGATTAGCATACAATTCAGCTGCTGATGGTATAATTAGCATGCCACAATGTTTACCATGTTTGTGCAGCTCTACACAGCATGTAGAGCTGATTACTGAATACAAACTTTGTATATCATGTGCCCATTGTGGAGCGACATGCACACAGTCTTAGCACACCATATAGGCTTTATTGATCCAGCTCTAGGTCTAAGTGATGAGATTCATTAACACAACATGTTTTGGAATCTCATTACCTCCTTCTAGCACTGTAGGAACCCCATCAGTATACATCTACACCTGTCAATATCCTCAGGTGAGGTAGCACCATACAACCTGTCATGTCAGTATAGTCACTGTCTGATACAAGTATGTAAAATATTCTAGCAAATAAGTGTCTACTCTACATGCCATTACTAGTAAAGAATTATACTCACAATGTGCTATATGTGTTAGCACCAGTTGCAGTGGCACACATTGTCCATGTATATAAACATAGCTGTGTGTACATGAGTATATGTCATTTAATCTTAAAGACAGAATAAATACAAATGATCGAACAGAACTGGTCTAACCATGCTTCATTAAACCCAGCATAACTAAAAAAAATTAAAAAAGTGGCTTTTGAACTTTTCCTCCACCCCCTTGTGGGTGGCTTTTCCTCTCACACTCCCTAACTTATGTATAAGAACTCTGTGGTCATACTACACTAGAAAGAAGAGAAAAAACACTAGCAGTACAGTACCAGCTTGTACAGTCCAGCATACAGTGATAAAGCAAACAGAATATTAAAAATTAGAAATGTAGTAAAAGCCATTCATGTTTTGAAAAAGCCTTGAAATAGTAAATGTGTCAACATTAATAGTTATTTTAATTAATTTTAGTTTGTAAGAGGTGATTCATCTTATAATATGTCCTCTATAAAGTTTTTTAGAAGGTATCCCTCATTGTCAGCAGAGTTACACTGATTATATAACACTGCATAAATGCTTCATTTCAGTAATGCAAAAGAAGTTGAAATATGTGTAGACTATAAGATAATAGTATGGTAGATGACATACAATGAGAGTTCTACAAATAAGAAAATAGTATCCATGTTCTTTTCATTGTACCAATAAGCATTATCCAACGAAAACCCAGCAAAGTACCAGCATTTAACAAGCCAGCAACATTTAACTTATGTCCTCGGTCACTAAAATGTTTATTAAACCAGTAAAAAATAGGTTTTAAGTATGAAATCGCCAATAGACTGTCTTATCAACAATTGACAAGCAAAGTCCATAATGTGCATGTCTAGCAATGACATTAGAATACAAAATGACTGCAATGAAATTATATTTATACTGAAGCCTTTATATTTCCTAAGCTATGCGCTTAACTAAAATGCATCAATATGCCTGTCATCCTTCCACTATCAAAAATGTGCAGAGAAAGCATACTTCATGACAAGTGAGCAGATATGAAACTGGAAGGGTAAATCATAGTGGCATTATCATCGCTGATGCTATCACTGTTTGTAGACTGCCAGGCATAATTCATTTAGGCTTAAAGCTTCATATGGCAGTATGAAATATTCCCCCGGATTCATGAAGCCCGGCGCAAGGCTGGTGTAAGGCCTGTGCCGGCCGTGCGGCGTATAAATGGTGTAGTAGCGCCATATGCATATTAATGAAGGTGCGCCGCTACCACATCCACGTGCATAGGACACGTGCGCGAGTGCATGGGGCGTTACTAAGCTGCGCCCGGAGGCGTGTCAATGTCAGCTGGTGATGAGCAACCTAAACTGCTGAATATTATAGTCTGCCTGCAATAGTAATCGCACCTATCAGTGTCCGTGGATAATGAAATGTATGCAAAGCATGCAAGACAGTTCCCGGCCACACAAAATGGAGAACCAAACAGAAATGCACGCAACATAATATAAGTTTCCATCCATGGAACAAATGATATTTAAAATCGTGTGTCCGTAATGTACTGCACTGTCAGAAGTTATACCCAGTGGAAGTGAAGCGTATCATGTCAGTGCACCGCCAATGCACACATCTAGCCCCATGGGTATTGTCACCAGCAGTCCCACAGTGGTAGTGATAGTACACAGCAGGGCAGTTGTGGCTATATAACAACCATAAAGAAACCTGACAGTCCAAATTGTATACCAAACACACACAAACATATGTATATTAAAATGTGCTATACACATGAACAGGAACGTAACCGTCACATACACATAGGATGCTATATGCGGAACCGGGATATCCAAAAGTAGAACCCATGCATGCAAATGCAATACGCAACAACCCCAGTATAGCACATAACCCGCACCCATGTCCGAATGTCCATCAAATCCAGCTACCAGCCTTGCGCATCCGTACACCTGCACATAGCGAGTATTCCCCATATGTAGTAGGAAGTATCGTCCTAGGCAGTGTCCAGATTGCAAATATGTATCCCATGATTGTAAACATCCCATCACAGGTACGTAAATCCAAATGCCCGCGCGTTAATGTTCCGGCAAAATGTGTGTACATCCCGTGTGGGATAAGTAACCTGTTGAAACCTCAGAGTTGTTTACACGACACGGTGTCCATTACTGTACACATCTGGACAAAACATGTATGTGTAGTCACGGTACTGTTCAGTTTCCACACAGACATGCAAAACATACTACGCAGGATGGAACAGCTGTCCACCATGCAGGTCACCCCACTAGGGTTGCCACCTGTTCAGATGACCAAGGTGGGACATCCCTTGTAGAAATGTGAGAATTTGCAGGATAAAACATACCCCCGGCCAGTGCAAAGGACAGAATTACACGTGTATGCCAAGATAAAAGCTTATTCCTTAGCATTTGAATAGCTTATGCTATCCCAAATAATAGTTATATGTACCAGATACAAAATACCTGTATCATGCAACTAGTAAAGAAAATAAGAAATATATTATTGTCTTAAAATCACAGGACATTTGCCATGTCTTAGGTGTCGTCGCAGGACACAACTGTCCAAAGTGGGACCTCTCCTCGCAAAGAGGAACAAGTGGTAACCCTACACCCCACTGAATTATCGACAGTATATATTCAACTCAATCACATACCGACACCACCTCGAAACCTATTACAGCAACAAAACCTGGACAAAGCCTAAAAGGATGGGTGGACAATAGGGACAGATGTAATTACTGCTCTCACAAACTTCAAAAGTTCACTGAATAATAGTATGTACATAAGCATGAAATGTTGTGAAGGATGTGGGGAAGTCCCCAGTATTACAGAGGTCCGTACATTTATACTGTAACAAACCATCACATATGTTGACTGTACTACTGCATACCTGTAATTAATTCATAGTTAAGTCATGTGCAAAATAATAACCCTCATAAGAATGAATACAGGAAATAGTGAAATGTGAATGAGAACACCACTCACCGTGGATTATGTATTGTAACCACCCCCACCCATATTATGTATTGCCAACATCATAAGCTGCTGACAGGTGCCCAAACACCTGTGTCTGTAAACACAGATAAAATGTTTAAAATGGACAAACCCTGCCCATGTGCTTTGTCTGACATTTGAACATGTAAGCCCACGTAAGCACAAAGACTTAGTAAACATATGTAACCCACAATAAGGATATGCATGTGCGCCTGCGTGTAACCCACAATAAGGAAATGCAAGTGTGCCTGTGCGTGTGTAATCCGCTCACAGCATAGCAAATGAATGCTAGTTTCTACACGTAATGTCTTTATATGGATATATACATTTGTGTATAGATATATATATCCACAGACTTAAACTAAATAAATATATGAAATAAAGAATGTACAAATATATATATATATATATATATATATATATATATATATAAATATATATATACATACACACACACATATATATATATATATATATATATATATATATATATATATATATATATATATATATATATATATACACACACACACACACATATATATATATATATATATATATATATATATATATATATATATATATATATATATATATATATATATATATATACATACACTCAAACACATACAACATCAATTGATATATACCTAACAAACATATAAACAAATGTCCTCGTAGATATAACACATGTACATAAATAGGTTACACCATAGCTAGTATGGATACACATAACAGACATGCAATTAAGGTAAATACACTGCTGCTCCCAAAACTACTGCCCGGAAAGTATCAGTGTGCCAGATCTGTAAGTTCTACTCTTTAAACATGGATATAGGTGTCCTTTGCAGGACTCCAAAAATAGTGAATCTATAAATGCACAGCCCTGTAATGATTGCTGCAAAGAAGTGTCATCCGCAACTACAATATAGCTGTACATGCAACAGTAGCTTCTGCAAGTGTAATAACACATGGGTTGACAGAATGTAAGACATATGTACCGACATGCGGAGAGTGGATAGTGCTTAGAAGTGTCGTCATAATTTATTATCGCTCACATTAAATATGTGTTATGACTACTGTGGATGGGGTGTCATGTCTGGGAATCATGGGTATGCAATAATGGGCCTAGGTGCCTAGGTGTTGGTTGGCACAGATTTATGAGGTCCGCCCCATGGGAGTGATTAATATACCTATGTGTGTATAGCAGACGCCTCTAACTTCCTAAAATGAAGAACCCATCTACCGGATATCATGTAAACTATTGGGGGAAGACGTAGGGAGTTATATTAGTGTCATGTAAGCGATTATCATGGACGTACATGCGTACGAATAAGATGGTAACCATACCTCTCAATCAGAATAAGACATCTGGACAAAGGCATTGTAAAATAAGTACAAATAGGGAATATCTCAAATATTCCTCTTACAAAGTCAGAACGTGGATAGAATAATGGATCAGTCAATAGTATGAATGTTTTGAGGGTTATTAATTGTAAATAACAAATGTCTGTCATTATTGTCTAACCCCACAGTCCCAAATGACTTCCCACTAAATTACCAGAAAGGCATTGCACAATATTATTAAAAAAGGAACAAAATCAGACATCTAAGTTAGGGACATTTACCCAAAATGTGTACAGTTGAGAGGTATGAAGGTAACCCTGACCTAAATAAATGTACAGAACTAGTGCGATTAGGTGGACAGGTGTGAAGAAAGACATGATGACAAATGACAAAACATGTATAAGTCAAAAGCATGTACCTCGACAAATCTGGATGAATACTAATGCCCTGTGATAGTCAATGTGGAAGGTTAATAGAAACAACATAAATGTGTCCCTCAGGGTGCTATGCAGTGTCCCAGAGACAGTGTTCAGTCTCCCACACACGCATGTGAGTTCTGCTACTGACGGAAAGCGCAAATACCGGCAAACACATAAGGTAGATGATAGCAGAATATGTTTTGATCAGCAGCTGTTGGCTTTTGTGAGGAACACAACACTCTGGGTGGGTATGTCCTACAAAAGGAATGTAATGGTATCTGGCCTGTGATTTCTCCATATATTGTGTGTAGTGGTGTAATAAAATGACATATCTTGTATCAGAAACAGATACATGTTATAGGAAACAGTATCATCGACTATACCACTACAAGACAAATCTGAAGGTATGAAAAGTGCTGAAGTAGTCAGTTTAGTATTGACCGCAGGTATGTGTGGACTTGTCAAATGTCACAGCTGTACATATAGTCTCGATAGGGCTGTCACCTCTACAAATGATGAAAGTGGGAGATGCTCTGTATAAATGACAGACATAGCAGGTCAAAACATACCTACAGCCATGCCTACTCCACAAATAGACATATTAGCACACATCAAAGCTTAGGCCAGGATTCAGGAAGCTTTGGTTGGCGTACGAGTAGAGTAAGAGTAGAGCAAGGCAAGATGTCTGCCGAGCTATTCAGCAATATCCTGTAGGGGCGTGTAACACAGCCCCTCAAACAAACGTTGCACGGACAATGTTAGGATATGCAAATTACCCCATTTGTAGGTGAAAGCTATGCAAATGATGTAAAATATGCGATACATGAAACAGTAAGATGTTAGTGCAAAAGTAGAGGTATGTGCAGAAATGTACACGGATGTTAACCGAGTAACATTCTGCAAGTAGCTAAACGGAGCAATGTCATCTGCAAATAAAGGATGGCTTAGTTGAAGAAGCATGCCAATGGCCAAATATAACGCCAGTGGCATGTATTCCCATTGGAAATTAATAAAACTCTAGTTGTCCTCCCCCGATCTCCGAGTACGCGCTGTGCATACAAAACAAGACAAATATGTAAAATATACATACAAATTGTAATGTCAGTTAAAAGTTATTGTGTCATGCAGGGGAATGGCAAGCTGAAGACAACATGACTACTGTGTAGTGGTTGCTATGTGTGGAAGCGCACACTCAGAGATGTAACCAAGCATTAGTAGGCAATCCTATGCAATTGAGGCTGAGGATAGTGAAGCACAAGTTGTCATGCCATATGGGCCAAGCCCCTACAGTGTAAGAGTAGGTGAAGGGGACTATCAGCGTAGAAGATAGGTGACATCATGAGTGTGTATGTATAAAACACTGTAATCTTATTGGAGCAGTGTGTCACATGTCTGCTGTCAGTGAGTCATCAGTGGAAGAGGCGTGTTATGATTTATCCTAGGTAAAGCCAGTAAACTGACGGTGTACACCATGGATATCACTGAAGTTCCTTGCAAACCTGGTGAAGTGTGTTTGCGCCCGTGCAAGCCTGTAAGCCCGAGTAAGCATGTGTGCATGTGTGTCAGCCTGTGTGCGCGACTTGAAGAATGAGTAAGCTACTGTAAGATTGTTGAAGCCCGTGTAATGTTGTGTAAGCCAGTGTAAGTGTTTGTATGCATGCATAAGCCTGTATGCACACGTGGAAGCGGATATGCACTTCATTGTGCTCCTATGTGCTGCGCCGCTCACTGTGGACACAAACAGTGAAAAGGAAGGTAAACAAATAGCAGTAAGTTAACCAAGGAGAACTACCACAGCTAGCAGGTGGAAACAATCAGACTGAGTATATTACACAGCCAGTACAGTAGCCCAGCACAGCACAGCACGTACAACTCTACAAACAGTAGTCCACCATGTTATTCTCAGACACACTGCAACACTGTAGTATAGTAAGAGAAGTGCAAACTGTAAAAGACTAACTGAGACAAGATAATGTTAGGGGCTGCCATTGCTATTATACGTCAACATATGCAACATGTGGAGGGTTGTGCCAATGTGAATGCCGCTCAGCATCACACAGTGAGTAGATGCAGAGGAGTGTGCAGGCACAGGGTAAACTACCAGGGGCTACATGAGCTGGAGATAGTAGAGCTCTATAGAGTGGACAGAGACCACCTGCAGAAGATTGTGGATCTGTGCAGGCCATGTCTCATACACAGACCCAACAGAGGGAAACCTATCCCAGTGGAAACCAAGGTATGTGTTGCCCTAAGGATACCAGCAACAGGTACCTTCCAGAGATCAACTGGTGATATGATGTGGATTTTACAAACATCAGCATCCAGGGTACTGCACCAGGTCATGAATGCCATGTCAGCACATGTCAGTGATGATGTATATATCCCCAATTCCCGTAAGGTATTGGGCAGCAATATGTGTCATTTCCACACAATAGTGGAATACCCTAAGTACTGTGTGCAATACATTGCACGCACATATGCATCAAAGCACCAGCCAGTGAGTGTGGCAGGGCCTACATCATCCACAAGGGCTTCCCCTCCATGAAGTGTCGGTTTGTGTGTGATGGCCAGCCAGTAATAATGAATGTGTGTGCTGGATGCCCTGGAAGCCGCAATGCTTCCGATATGTG
Source organism: Protopterus annectens (assembly GCF_019279795.1). NCBI lineage: Eukaryota > Metazoa > Chordata > Ceratodontiformes > Protopteridae > Protopterus > Protopterus annectens. The sequence continues at coordinate 517,632,880 of NC_056727.1, read as the reverse complement.
GCATCTGACGCAGCTGTACAAAACATTTGGCAATGGGAACAACCCTCATGGTCACCTAGTGGGGGATGCCGGATGTGCAGTCCAACTGTGGCTGATGACACACATCAGAAATGCACACATACATGAACAGGAATGCCATAATGAGGCACACGCACATACAGAAACCTTACTCTAGCATGTGTATGTGTTGCCAAGACACAGTTCTGGTGCCTGGACACATCTGGTGGAGCATTACCGCACTTGTCAACTACATGTATCAGAACTGTCTGTGGCCTAGGTCATCTGTGTCACACACACACACACACACACACACACACACACACACACACACACACACACACACACACACACACACATGACAGTTTATATACATAGTGTGAGTGACTGTTCATGTATGTGTAATACTGCAGAACAGTTCAAACCCAGCAAAGCATGTCAATAATGGACATTCATCATAGTTGTACAACCACCTTGGAGGATATGCATGCAGAACTCTCATTGCATATGTGATACAGTGATGTACTGCACAATACCATTGTAAATGCAAATATCAAATGACAAATGACATAGCACATATCTATATGTACACATTGTTACCCATTATACATACTGGGGTGTAATACCTATGTGTTACTGTTGGTAAAGTATGTGTAGTAAATGTGGATAACTGACTCTGTTTAGCCTTATAGGTGCACAGCATGGGTTGGATAACATGTATCTGTCTGTATGATACCTTTGTGTAGACTAACTGTGTCATGTGCAGAATGCATTCTAGGCCACAGTATGAATTCCCAGATGTGGACAGGAATATCCCTATTGTCTTTGCTTGTAACTAACATGGCTACATGTCAAACAGTAATGGTCCCAGCAATGTGTGGCGGTTAATACCAGTGCGAACAGGTATAGTACAGTACATGTAGGATCCACATGCTACTGTGTGTCCTACATGTGTGGGACAGTTGTGAAGATATCATATAACAATTGGTAATTCAGACTGTTGAGGTCGTGTCTACTACCATAATGCAAAACTATGACAGATAGTAACAGTATCACCCACAGCACCGTGTAAAACCATAGCAATCACACATGTGTAGACAAGTACAACAATATGTGTAGTATAATGCATACTGGCCACCAATGGAAACTATGATGTGTTAACAGTGTGAAATATAGGGCATGCCACCATTCCAATGTGTCCATTATACATGTAGATGCAGACAGTGCACCCTCACCATGTTCACATATAGATACATGTGAATCTGTACTACACACATCTCACACATACTGCACACTCTGTAACACATGCTGCCAATACTACACACATCAGTCAAATGGCACATGGATGGATAATACATCTTCAGAATTAGCAGTGCTGCACACTATACTACATTGATGATCATAGCTGGAATGTATCATGCCTGCTTACATACACCTAGAAGGAAATCCCACTTTGTGTTAACAACATTGTAACATTATTACAGTGCTATGAAGCCACCCTGTGCATCAGCACCATGTTAGTCCATACCTGCATCAATGTTACACATTACAAGAGGTGGCACAGGTGTCATCATATGCACAGGGTATGTAGTTTCTTTTCCAGAGCCTGTCAGTGAACCAGTCAATTAACATGTATGCATTTGTGTGTGTGTGAGGGACAACAGGTTTTGCATGGCCCAATGTTGATGCAATGTGTGTGTGTGTTATGTGTTATCCCTAGCTGTTTGTTTTATGTGTGTCTCTGCATGTACACTGTTTCAGCATGTGTCAGCCATATACTGGAGGTTGTGGGACAGTCACAGACTGTACCTGCCAGGCTGTACAGGTCGCCATTGCTGGCCATGGACACCCCTCCATGCATTCAACCATAGTCCAGTCCTGCACCTGGTAATGTATACACATACATACATGGGATCTGTATCACAACCTGTGGATAAACGGGTGTCAGTAATGTTAACCTGATTTGCATAGTATTGCCATGTAATACATAGGTATATGAGCCATAGTCATCCTCCAACATAATAACCACTGCTGACTGCTGCTGATATGTGCACATGACCATTTAAAGGTGCTGTACTATCATTGTTTTCAATGTCCCTGGTAATACCCAGCAACAAAATAACTGGTCACTACACAACTATAACCCAGGATCACTACAGCACACAGTATGTGCACTATCACAGAGCCATAGCACATTCAGATACATCCAAGGTGAACATGTACAGACAATGCAGCACATTCAATAGTGCTAATATCCACATACATATTACAAAGATATATATATATATATATATATATATATATATATATATATATATAGCTTTACCAGAAAGGCTCATCCAGACTCTGCTACACTTTGCTGTGAAGGAAAGGTTAGTTTGCTGTTATTTTTTGTATTTCTGTATTGCCTTTCTATATTTTGAATACTGTAGTTTGTTTTCTTTATCTTGTGTTTTGCTTGCATTCTGTTTTAACAGCATATTAAAACTTCAAAAGAGACCACAGCTCTCTCTGTTCTGAGTCAGGCAGAATTTTTCCCTCCCTCCCACCCATTTAAGTTGTCTTGTTAAATACCACTGTCTTTCTAGTTGCCCGCCTCTTATGTTAATCTGACCATATATCTCATTTCTCTCTACTTTCACTGGCTTATGTGAGTAATCACAAAACCATCACTTTTGAAATCCCACCCTTCAATTATTTAAATTTATTGGCCATCCTACAGTATTTCATAGTACCAAAATACAAAAGTAACCACCCCTTTCAGTCCATCTTGCTGTTTTAAAATAGTAACTCTCCACTAAACCTTAACTTTTTAAACAGGTAAAACTCAAGTTACCTACTTTCATATCTAACTTCTCTAGTGCACACTGCAGAGTGCATTCTTTTCAATCTTACCTTTAAGCATCCCTGTTACTAGCACTTTCTCTAATACCTAAAAAGATCATCTCTACTTGACTCCAAGTAGACTTTTCTCTATCTGTTAAACCTAGCACTTGCTCCTACAGTACTTATTACCTTGATACGACACTCTTATAGATAGCACCCCAAAAAGGCAAACCCCCATTTCTCGGTCACCCACATCCCCCGGAATCTCTTTTAAAGTTTTTTTGTCTAGTCCTTCTAGCATGTCGAGGGATCAGTTGCTAGTGTCCTCTCCTGCTCAGCTGGTGAACCTGGGAATATTGAGGCAATGTTACAATTGCCTCATGTACACAGACAACCCTCTCCTCCACCAACAAAACACAAATACATGCGAGAGATGCAACTATACGGCCAAACTGGAGGCTGAGCTCTCTCAACATAGGACTGGCAAGACCAGTCAGGAGGAGAAGGTTACCACACACACTATAGACCCAGTCTCACATAGTACCATCACAACCTCAAATCATACACATAAACACACAAAGACATACTCGGCTCTGATCAAAAATCTACCAAAACAGCAGAGGCCACCAAAGCAGACACCCAAACAACCACCACCTCAGAATACAACACCTGCAACACATAGACCTCACAGTCGGAGTGTCAAACAGTCACAGCCCTTAAGGCCAAACACAATGCCAGGCACACTAGTCATTGGTGACTCCATAGTCAGACACACTGACGTCCCGCTCACCAGACTGAGTAAGGAGAAGGTCACAGTAAGCTGCCTGTCAGGCGCTAGAATCCGCCACATAACGCAAGCACTCAGGTCTCTCAACAGCAGGTACAAATACGACTCAGTCATTGTCCACGCTGGTGTAAACGACCTGAGACGTACCTCCTTGGACTACATGAAAAGAGACATTGAGGAGCTCTCTGATTATGTAGCCCAGGCAGGTATGACCCTGACCTTGAGCAGTATCCTACCTTCACCAAGAATGATGCCACAATACAGAGATAAGATGATCAGCTTTAACAATTGGCTTAAACTCTGGTGTCATTCAAAGGGGATCCAATGTCTGTCTGCCTGGGATGACATGCTGGACAAGCCAAGCTGCTTCAAGGGACGGCTTGCACCTTTCACCCTGGGATTCGGATATTGGCAAAGGCTCTTGCCACCCCATAGTGCCTTTTTAGGCAAGGCTCAAATTCTAAACCTACCACCCTAGAACACAAAAAGGAAAAAACTAAGGGTAATGCTGCTCAATGCCAGAAGTCTAAATCTCAAAATGCACGCACTCGAGGCCCTTCTCAGTATGGAGAACATCGATGTCTGTGCAGTGACAGAAACCTGGTTCAAGGCTCCTGAGAGCACCCCAGCACTATCAGGTTTTACCTCTTATCATGCGTTCGCCCCAAAATCCGGACAATACCAAGAAATGAGGGGGTATCCATATTCATCAAAGACACCCACACCTCAAGACTGGTGGCAACGCACGATGCATCGGAGACCATCCAGGTGCAATTAACCATAGGCAGGACTGCTCTGCAAATTGTAGCATGTTACAGGCCACCCTCACAAACTCAGGAACCTCACATGGCCTTCCTGAAAACACTAGAGGGGATAAATGTATCACCAAACACCATCATACTAGGTGACTTCAATTACCCTAATATAGACTGGGAACACTACTCAAGCCCAAACACCCTAGCCCAAAAGTTCCTGGAATTCATAAACTCAAATGCCATGGAACAACTAGTCACCATCCCCACAAGAGGAGAAAACATACTTGATCTCATCATCACGAACATGGGAGCACAATGTTCAACACCAGAAGTATAGCGCTCACTGGTGAGATCAGATCACAAACTAATCTCGCTGGAGGTCCTCATCCCACCCCCACCTGAAATAAAAAAGGCAACAGTAAAGAACTTCTCGAAAGCCGACTTCACACTTCTAAAGACTAGTGTGGTCTCCTTTAAGGCCCCCGAGCCGGCGGAAAACAGTACTCAAGCCGCTGAATCACTTACAAATGCCTTCTACCAGCAACTGCAGGACTGCATGGATAAGGCAATCCCAAGCAAAACAAAGACTCTTTGTACCAAAGGCAAGCGTCCAGTCTGGTGGACCCCAGCCATAAACAAACTCTACAACAAAAGGAGGAAGCTACTACAAGATAGAGCAAAATCCTTAAAAGGTAAGACACCCTTGATCACTATAAGTAAAAAACTAACAGCTCTCATAAAATCATCCAAAGCAAATTTTGAGAGAAAAATAGCTAAAGACTCAAAAGACAATCATAAGGCCTTCTTTAGCTATGTTACAAACCTGGGAGGAAACTCCCAGATATGCTCAGAACTAGTTCAAAATGATGTGAAGATTACTGATCCTACAGACATTGCCAACATACTGGCTGACAGGTTCAGTGCAAACTTCTCCCTCCCCAAAGGAGAGATATCTATACCAAGCGATTGCAGCCCCCAAACATCTCCAACACCCAAGTGAGAACTGCTCTCTCCAAAGCAAAAACACAGCATCCATGGGACCTGATGGTGTCCCCGGCTGTGTGCTCCACGAACTCAACGAGGAATTAAACCCACAGCTAGGACAGCTATTTAATCATAGTCTTACCTCTGGATACGCACCAGGAGTGGCGCACTGCAACTGTGGTCCCACTTCACAAAGGCGGTGCCTCCACCGACCCTGGTAATTACCGGCCCATTAGCTTGACAAGCCTTATCTGCAAAGCCATGGAGAGGATCATAATGGACCTCATAAATAAAGACATAGGGAATTTGCAGACTTTGGATCCATCCCAGTTTGGCTTTGTCAAAGGCAGATCATGCCTTCTAAAATTGGTTGACTTTTTCGAAACAGTCACCAAAGCCATTGATGAGGGAAAGGCAGTCCATACAGCCTACCTCGATCTGGCGAAGGCCTTCGATACAATACCCCACTCGGGTATCATTGAAAAACTCATCAGCTTAAATGTTAACCCATACATCACAAGATGGGATGCAAACTGGCTGAGTGACAGAACCCACAGGGTCAGAGTTGCTGGCGCCATGTCAGACTCAAAGCCTGTCACAAGTGGTGTACCACAGGGCTCAGTCCTGGGCCCACTCTTGTTTGGCATCTACTTTTCCGAAGTACAAGCAAACACAGGAGGGTTATGGCTGACAAAGTTTGCAGATGACTGCAAACTGGGCCATAGTAGAAAACACATCTGATACAGATATCCTTCAGAAGGGTCTCACAGAAATGGATAACTGGTGCCAGAGCCATGGCCTAAAGTTAAATGCCAAAAAATGCATAGTCATACCCTTCGGGAAAACAAGGTTACCCCTAGCTACCAAATAGGTGGCAATCCACTGAGCACAGAAGAAGTTATCAGGGACCTGGGGACCCAGGTTGATAGTAGTCTGTCATTCGACACCCATGTAGCTAAAGTAGTTAGGAAGACCTTCTACATTGCCCACCTTATCATGAAGGGATTCTCATCTAGATCAAGGGAGGTCATAGTCTACCTATACTCATCACTCATCAGACCAATGATTGAGTACAATGCCCCATTCGAATGTATCTGACCCGACACTTGCAGCAGCTGGAGAGGCCACAAAGTTCCTCACCAAAAGGATAAAGGGTCTCAAACATCTGTCCTATGCTGCCCGACTGAAAGAACTCCAGCTCTATTCAGTCGCCACCGCTTGCTCAGAGGTGACCTTTGCCTAACATACAAGGCCATGTCAAACCCAGATTTGATGAATATGCTTCACCTCAAAAAATCTAGATCCGTCAGAGCCACAAGGGCGGGAGACTTAAACATCGACACGGCTATTAATAGGACGTGCTGGAGGGATAGATTCATCACCCAAAGACTCCCTATGCTGTGGAATAAAATCCCGGTATATGTGAGGCAGAGCACCTCGCTGGCCTTGTTCAAGAGAAATCTTGACCAATGGATGGGAGATCGCAGATATACCCCAGGGATTATCTCAGTGTCACTGCTCAACAGAGGCACAGCAAAATAATGGGTATATTTCCCCATACTAAAGGGGTGGCGTAAGCCACAAAACTATGGGCTAGGCTTGTAAATGCCCTCGGGCAGATAGCCTAGTATGAACCTATGAACCTATATATATATATATATATATATATATATATATATATATATATATATATACACACACACACACACACACACACACACACACACACACACACACACACACACACTTGGAAGGGCCGGGAGTTGAACATACACCTACCTACTCTAACACACTACAGCATTACGGATTTACAGAACGCGCTACCGAGATTACTGAACACAGCACTCCCAGAGGCATACTTCTAGGTGGGTGACATCATCCGCAAAGGCAAAGACGCCGATAGGGAATGTATGTGTTTTGAGGCATCTAAAAGCATTACTGTGTCCCCAGGCAGCTGGAAACACACACACACACACACACACACACTTGGAAGGGCCGGGAGTTGAACATACACCTACCTACTCTAACACACTACAGCATTACGCATTTATAGAATGCGCTACCGAAATTACTGAACACAGCACTCCCAGAGGCATACTTCTAGGTGGGTGACATCATCCGCAAAGGCAAAGACGCCGATAGGGAATGTATGTGTTTTGAGGCATCTAAAAGCAATACAGTGTCCCCAGGCAGCTGGAAACACACACACACACACACTTGGAAGGGCTGGGAGTTAAACATACACCTACCTACTCTAACACACTACAGCATTACGCATTTACAGAACGCGCTACCGAGATTACTGAACACAGCACTCCCAGAGGCATACTTCTAGGTGGGTGACATCATCCGCAAAGGCAAAGACGCCGATAGGGAATGTATGTGTTTTGAGGCATCTAAAAGCAATACTGTGTCCCTAGGCAGCTGGAAACACACACACATACACACACACACACACTTGGAAGGGCCGGAAGTTGAACATACACCTACCTACTCTAACACACTACAGCATTACGCATTTACAGAACGCCCCACCTAGATTACTGAACACAGCACTCCCAGAGGCATACTTCTAGGTGGGTGACATCATCCGCAAAGGCAAAGACGCCGATAGGGAATGTATGTGTTTTGAGGCATCTAAAAGCAATACTGTGTCCCCAGGCAGCTGGAAACACACACACACATGGACACACACACACTTGGAAGGGCAGGGAGTTGAACATACACCTACCTACTCTAACACACTACAGCATTACACATTTACAGAACGCGCTACCGAGATTACTGAACACAGCACTCCCAGAGGCATACTTCTAGGTGGGTGACATCATCTGCAAAGGCAAAGACGCCGATAGGGAATGTATGTGTTTTGAGGCATCTGAAAGCATTACTGTGTCCCCAGGCAGCTGGAAACACACACACACACACACACACACACACACACACACACACACACACACACACACTTGGAAGGGCCGGGAGTTGAACATACACCTACCTACTCTAACACACTGCAGCATTACGCATTTACAGCACGCGCTACCGAGATTACTGAACACAGCACTCCCAGAGGCATACTTCTAGGTGGGTGACATCATCCGCAAAGGCAAAGACGCCGATAGGGAATGTATGTGTTTTGAGGCATCTAAAAGCAATACTGTGTCCCCAGGCAGCTGGAAACACACACACACACACACACACACACACACACACACACTTGGAAGGGCCGGGAGTTGAACATACATCTACCTACTCTAACACACTACAGCATTATGCATTTACAGAACGCGCTACCGAGATTACTGAACACAGCACTCCCAGAGGCATACTTCTAGGTGGGTGACATCATCCACAAAGGCAAAGACGCCGATAGGGAATGTATGTGTTTTGAGGCATCTAAAAGCATTACTGTGTCCCCAGGCAGCTGGAAACACACACACACACACACACACACACACACACACACACACACACACACACACACTTGGAAGGGCCGGGAGTTGAACATACACCTACCTACGCTAACACACTACAGCATTACACATTTACAGAACGCGCTACCGAGATTACTGAACACAGCACTCCCAGAGGCATACTTCTAGGTGGGTGACATCAGCCGCAAAGGCAAAGACGCCGATAGGGAATGTATGTGTTTTGAGGCATCTAAAAGCATTACTGTGTCCCCAGGCAGCTGGAAACACACACACACAGACACACACACACACACACACACACACACACACACACACACACACACACTTGGAAGGGCCAGGAGTTGAACATACACCTACCTACTCTAACACACTACAGCATTACGCATTTACAGAACGTGCTACCAAGATTACTGAACACAGCACTCCCAGAGGCATACTTCTAGGTGGGTGACATCATCCGCAAAGGCAAAGATGCCGATACGGAATGTTTAGAGAGTGAGCTGTCTGAAAGCATATTACCGTCCCAAGGTAGACGTACACAAACACGGCAGTGCTGTCATTGGGCCAACTAAATATCTACAGAGCACAACAACACTAAATATATACGGGATGCGCCACAGACAGTACACCCTTTGGGAGAGCAACCAATGTGTTCAATGTAGGCATCCATCGTGACATTGAAATTGGACATCTGGTGCCTGGATGACCACCATGGCTATACAGGATGTCAATGGCCATGCCCACACGCTTAGTATCACACGTCTGTTTGGAATGTACTGTGTGTCCATCTACACAATGGCGTACTGGGCATGCTCACACACTTAGCAGTTGCAAAGGGCCATCTTGCATGCACACGGAGTCTAATCACGGAAGGGCGCAGTGTGGAATGTACTGTGTGTCCATCTACACAACGGCATACTGGGCATGCTCACACACTTAGCAGTTGCAAAGGGCCATCTTGCATGCACACGGAGTCTAATCGCGGAAGGGCACAGTGTAGAATGTACTGTGTGTCCATCTACACAACGGCATACTGGGCATGCTCACACACTTAGCATTTGCAAAGGGCCATCTTGCATGCACACAGACTCTAATCACAGAAGGGCGCAGTGTGGAATGTACTGTGTGTCCATTTACACAACGGCGTACTGGGCATGCTCACACACTTAGCAGTTACAAAGGGCCATCTTGCATGCACACAGAGTCTAATCGCGGAAGGGCGCAGTGTGGAATGTACTGTGTGTCCATCTACACAATGGCGTACTGGGCATGCTCACACACTTAGCATTTTCAAAGGGCCATCTTGCATGCACATGGAGTCTAATCACAGAACGATACAGTGTGGAATGTACTGTGTGTACTGGGCATGCTCACATACTTAGCAGTTGCAAAGGGCCATCTTGCATGTAGATGGAGTGTACACAAAGAAGGGCACAGTAAGGTATAACTGCCCTCATGCACAGGGCGGTCACACATGCAGTGACCTGTACACACACAGTGGCCATCACAGCTGTCACAGGTGCAGGTCACACATGTACACATTGCAGTGTACACTGTAGCTGTCAAGTCAGCACCATGTCATTGGTGCAGCACTACACAGCCTTACGGACCCACAACACCATGTGACACATGACCACTGGGCTGTATAGTGGTGTACACCAGCTGTGCAGAGTACACACGTACCAACAGGGATCCAACAGGTGTTATGCATTGCAATAATACCAGTATACATGAACAGGTCGGCTCAAGACATACCATGGCCCTTACACAGTTGTGACACCTAACTTTTTCTGTACACCAATGAACACACGTCTGGGTATGTCATACATGTGATTCTGTGGATGTGTGCATGGACTGCACACACAACACATACATACATAGACTTTGATGTACCTCATGCATAACATTGGCCTAATCAATGCTACACACGCGAATTGAAGGTGGGCCCATGTCTGTTGAATGCTCACACTACAGGGGGTAGCAGTGTTGACCGGGACACATACCCTTGTACTGGTCGCCTGTGACACCCGTGATATCATACCGCAGTCCAGGTGTTATGTATGTCAACACACATGTCCAACAATAGCAATGCATACAAACATGGCAACAGGAGACACATGTGACATCTGTACTGTGCATGCAGCAAACATGCATGTGCAGTGGCCGATGTCCGTAACATAGTTGCACCTACCTACGACATGCAGACGCAATGCAGACCCATCATTGACATCTGTATATGGTGACATACAAACAGCACGTATGGAGGGATGTGTGTACATAACGTGGTGAACCGCCTGTCTAGATGTATGTGTGCAGGGGGTGGCTCACAGCTGTGTCACATACCATCCTATCATGCCATGTGCAAACAGTACGCTATGTCGCTGTTATGTGACGGTGCTGACATAATGCATACACAGCGGTCAGGTGTTAACAACTATATGTCACATGGCACCTGTAACACCTACATCCTCCCATGTGCATATAGCAGCACATTTGCCAGATATAGCGTTGGTACACATAATGCAATCAATACCGCTGCATGTCCATCAAGTGTGTCATCATATGGCAGGTGTATCATTCCCAGCACTGCCATGTGTGTCCGAATGTGTGACCAGGGATGCCACATATCGTGGGGAATATGCCCCAGTTGCTACACATCCCTGTACACCATTGTAGAGATCTGTACATATGTCAGTGTGGGAAGCATGACGTTCGCCGGTGAGGTGCATCACACACGTCAGCTGTCCGTATACACATGTGTGGTCACCACAGTGTGTGTGTCTGTATGTATGTCTGGTGCTTGGTGTGAGTGTGTATGCTAATATACGGTGGGAAATGATCACTAGCCCCACGTGGTGACTAACCCGTAATGGTGATGCATTGCACAACCCTGTTGATGCCATAGGTCCCAGCCATACTGGCTACCTGTGCATGTCCCTTCTGTGTGAAATGTCGTGTGGATGCATAGTACTGTGAGGGTGATGACCACACAGGCAAGGGTCCCCAGCTGCGCACTATGGGGTGTGCGTTATAGTGGTGTACACCCCATGAATGCGGCCATGTTCCCGTACTGGTACAGGGTCCTACTGCTGCACAGTGTGGCCTCCAGCTACCAAGTGACACCTCACATCATCATTGGCCAGGCCGCTGTGTACAACCCCTGCACCATGTCACCATACCTGTAATGTGTCCTGCTATGTATGTCATGTCTCTGTCCAGTGTAGCCTGTGGCACCGACCACATGCGTCAGGTGCAGTATATGTGCGGACATCTGTGTCATGTTGGTGTGTCCAACAGTCAGGTTGAGGGTACATGTAGCATGCTGATATTGCCAGACGTGCCTGTGTGTCATCCACAGTTACACGTGGGGGACTGCAAACACTGCTACCTGTAGGCACATGCAAGTACACCATAGGAGGGAACCAGGGCATCACAAGCAACATTGTGATACAGATGTAACCGAGACACATACCATGAACACATCACAATGCATGCTGCACCTGCACTACATGGTATGACTGGTGCATGTCGACAGTACACAACCTATGTCACATACACAACTCAGTATTCACACACAACCACTGCAACATACACATCCCTCACTATGCATACACAGGTATTACATACACCTCTCACTATCCTGTTCACCCTGTGCATCAGAATATTTGTGCATAACCCTGCACCGATGGTGTGGATGACAGGGATGCAGCACAGGCTTCATCATATGCACAGGATGATATGTTTGCCAGGGGCATAGGCTGCACCAATGGATAACATCATGTGTGTGTGTAAAGGCCGGTGAGTTGACTGGACATGTCTGTGCAGAATGCATGTGGATGTTGTGGAGCCCTACAGTTGTGTTTGCTGTGTGCCTGTATGTGTGTACACAGTTCTGCTATTTGTGATGCCTACACGGGGTATAATTGACAGCCCCAGATTGTACAGTGCAGGTTGTACAGCTCACTGTGTCTGTCCACGGCCACGTGACCTGTGCCTGCCTGGGCTTGCACGGGCACTACCAGGTGGAGGTACAGAGTGGCTACTGTCCGACGACACATGTCCGCTGGAACCATGTCCCCGCTGAGACCGTCCAGGGCCACGTCCATGTGGCCTGCTGTGTCCTGGTGTTGACAGCGCAGCACCAGCTGCACTGCTACTGCTACCGGCACTATGGGAGCGGGCATGTGAGGTGGCACACTCATGTCGACCTACACTAGGTGGTGTTGCTGGCCTACGTCCATGTGGCCTACGTCTCACTCCTACCAGGTGTTCCAGCACAGACAGCTCCCACTCACGGATTGCCATGCCTCGGTCAAGGATTCCGACCATTTCACCTAGTCGCCTATCCAGAACATTAGCAATCTGCTGCTGAGCATTTGCCAATGCCTGGATGTTGTCATTTAGGGTATGGATAGCAGCCCTCTGCAGCCTCTGCCCTTCTCTGTTCTGCCGTTCAGCACGTGCCTGTGCCACCATTACAGCATGGAACATGCGTCTGGTGATACCAGCTGCTGTGCTCTGTCCTGCAGGTGCATGTCTGCCAGAGGTCCTCCTACGAGCAGCACTGGCCACATGCCTGTGTGGCGCATCTGCAGTCATTACACTGACACCATGGTGTGTAGACACACCTTCTGTAACCACCACACGTTCCTGTTCCACGCCAACAGACGCTGACTGTCCTTCATCTATGGCCACCGTTGATGCGGTATGTGTTGGCAGCAGAACTGTGTGCGGGGAAGAGGGGGACATAGCTGGGATGGTAACCATTGGCACAGATTCAGCCCCTGACAACCCTGCCTGTACCTCATGTATATGTTCATCACTGCTAGTATCTGTGGGGACACTAACATCAGATGGACCGCAGGAGGGTAACGCACCTACATCACCTGTCAATGCAAAGAAATACTGTAAAGTACAATAGACACAGACACAGACACACACACACACACACACACACACACACACACACACACACACACACACACACACACACAGACACACACACAGACACACACACACACAGACACACACACACAGACACACACACAGACACACACAGACACACACAGACACACACACACACACACACACACACACACACACACACACACAAACAGCCACACACACAGACACACAGACAAACAGACACACACACACACAGATACACACAGACACACACACAGACACACACACGCACACACAGACACACACACAGACACACACACACAGACACACACACACAGACACACACAGACACACCATGCATGTGATTTGTCAGATGGCATGCAGCATGCCTGCGATACAGCAGAGGGCATGCAGCTCAGAAATTAATAGTGTTAGTAAGCATACCTCCCTGGGGTGCACACTACAGCAAGCAGGTGTCATATCAGTAGCCATGCAGTTCACACATTCATGGTAGTATGCATGCATCCCCGTGATACACCATGTGGCCCAGAACAGGATAACAGTACACATGGCTGATGTGACCTTGACATGTAATCTGCTGACATGTGCATTAACATGCATACATGTATGACACAATGGTGTCCTGACACATGTACAGCATCATAATGGGCTTCACATTGCAGTGTTGTGTGTATGCCCTACAGATAGAATGCATGTTTAGCAAATGTGCATAAGCATGGGAGGGTAGTGTGAGCCATCTACATTGCTATACAGTGTGAAGTACAGACACTGTACCATTGCATGGCAACATGAGGCATGTATGTTGCTGTAAAATGCATAATATGTACACATTGCATAGCCATAACTGCAACACAGTCGTGATGTTCGACAGATCATATATGGTAGACTTCAGTGACACCTCCAGTAGCTGTGCACAGGCTTTTAGGTTGTCCAGTGTACCACATCAACTGTATAATCGGTCAACTAAGACTATAATTGGACCATGTGTGGACAATGTGCAACAGGGTGTATACACATCCCAAGTACTGTGTGGCTACATGTCTCTGGCCAACCCCCATGGCCATGTGTGCACATGTGTTGGCCAATTGTGTGTGATGGGCATCTTCTCCACATGTCGGTGTGGTCCCATATGACATACACCCATACATGTCAGATATGTCACAATACACAGGGCTATGCAGACAATGGGTTGTATGTTTGGTATGTCGGGTATAGGTCATCTGATAGTGAGACGATATTGCAGACAGAACACTACATGTCTGGGACATGTCAGGTGGCACATCACAATGTGTGCACCCAATGCAGGGGCATATGACACAATGGTGACACTTGTGGGCTGCCCATATCACAGCTCACTGTGTGGTACTGTGTGCATACCACACATGTTGTTCCAATGCATACTACATATGCCTCCATTGTAGAACACCTCCACCGTTGTATGCACAGCTGACCACACATGTCGCATTGACAAGTACTGTGGTTTCAAGTCTGTGTACATTACGTTTGTATATATTGCACATGGGTGGCGTGTGTGAATGCATGGTGGTGCGACCTGCATATCGTGACTGGAACAAACATCAGGTGTGCAAGTGTTAACTGGCCACATGGCAAATAGATCTACACTGTAACATGCCTGATACTGATGACAGTCTCACCTGCAATGGATCCATGTCTGTGCGGCATGCCAGAGGTACCTGTATAGGGGTGACACACCAGTATGAACATTATCCATGACTGTATGACAGCCACAGGTTGCACTGTGCATGTACACACATTCACCTGTGTAATAGCATATAGTATGCACATGTGTGCATACGCAACGTAGCATACTGTAGTATGCAGTATGTGTGTCCACATACCTGGCATATGTTGTTACTTTACAAAATGTACAGTGACACATGCAACTACATGGGATATAATAGCCATATGTGCATTACTGACTTACCAGGCAACTCCAGGCTCATTGGTTGGGAGACACCCACCTCCACGATGGCAGCTAGTGTTTCTGGATGCTGTTCCCTGGGTGTCCCCAGACTGGCCAGTAGTTCCTCGGTGTGCATGAGTGGGGGCTGGGTTGGTGGCCCACCACCTGTTCCACCGTGTTCCCTGGCGATTGCAGTGGCATGCTGTTTTGCATGTCGTATCAGGTCCATGCAGTGTCTGCGCACCTGCTGGCAGGTGCGGTTATGGCCACCCACATCGTTCACCCTCCTGCGTAGATCCTGCCACAGGTCATCCCGCTGCTGGGCATGCTGTGGCACATGGCTGAACAACAAGTCATAGTTGTCATGGAGCTGTGGGATGAGGACATCATCCTCCTGGCGGGTGTATGCTGAGAGGCGTGTACGGGGCATTATCTGTAAAACATAATGATGGTGACAGGTGACAGTTTCAGAGATGTACAGAGATATTGCTGCACATACATTTCTATGACATCTACTGCATCTGCACAGTTATCTTTGCAAAGCATCATGACACTGACACGACTGACGTGTTTGTGTCACACATGTCACACCCATTATGCATTGGATATCATCACCATATATGTGTGTCACCTCATTACAGTGTTCATATTCCATGTAAATGCTGTCTTGCTGTGGGCATGTCTATTTGCCTGCACTTGTGTTCTTACCTATCTGCACATGCCTTGATGTGTCCACGGTACTACTGTTGACCTGGATGCTGTGTATATGTCACATATCAACACAGACACAGCCGGAATGGACTTGAGCAGTGACAACGCACACATGCGCATGGACACCTGTACATGCATGTGTTTTGCCATATACATCTACACAGCACTGTACAACTGTTCAACATCCTGACACGGATCGCCTGTATTACACATGTGATAGACATGGGACAATGGATAGTCAGACGACATTCGCAGGGATGGTCATCAACCATAGCATGTGCGGGCACAGATTCCATGCTGTTACAGACGGCCATTGTGCCACTGCAAGCTGCATCAGTGCCACATTACTGATCCAGTCAGTTGATAGTACATCTACCATGTGGCCATCACACCATGTATGACTGGGATGACATCTGCAGCTTTGATGGACAGGGTTGCATGGTATGGCAGGAGTATGTCACATATATGGCACATGGATCTGTCCAGCCTGTGGCGATCCTAGTATTAGGACGGTGGCTGTCCATGACATATGTCGTATAGATCAGGATATGGACATGTAGCATGCCCATCATCATGGTGTAGCAAATGTCCTTCTGCAAGGTAAACAGCATGCTGCATAGTGGAGGTGTGGATTGTGAAGGCTGGTATCGCACATCCATGCATAGCCATTACCCCTTACAGGTGGTATGTGATCCAATATTGATCACCACAGTGCTGTATATGCCTGGCCAGTGATCTCCGTGCTCATGGATGGCACCCTGACATGACATGGGTACCTCATATGACTACCTAAGGGGCCTGGAGACGTCACCATGTCGGGGGGTGCACTGCACAGCACCATCCCTTACACAGTGTCCATAATGTTGACCACAGCCTAGGTAGTAGTTTATGGGTACAGGGATGTTCACCTAGCAGTGACACTGCTGGTATCATCCATCAGACTGTGCACATATGTCACACACCTCACCCACACAGCCCATTCTGTATGTTGTTCACAACACTGACACAGCTAAACTGATAGGTCATGGCCATTCACAGCCATTCACAGCCTTACATACACAGATGCCTAACATTTGTCTGTGTGGTATGGGCTACAATGAGGGTGGGGTACAACACATTAACCCTGTTCTACTGTATCTGGCACTGATGTCCTGTGCACATGTCACTCTTGCACCTTTTGTAGTTGTGAGTCTGTCAACAGGCCACTGGTGGAACACTCCTGTGACATGCAAAGGTATTTGTAATCAAATATCCGTGCTATCTTGTACATCTGTACTGCTAACATCTACAGTGCTAATGGTTCATGGACATGCACACCATACTCAGCAGGGTTATAGTGCGATGCCACCCTAAATGACTGTCATCACCACTTGTGGGTTGATATTATCCAACACCCTATCTGTATTGTATGGTCATGCTAGGCACTTGTTCAGAACATGTGAGCATGTCATGAGCTACTGATTACTATAGTGCCCATTCCACACCATTTCCCACAGGTACACTGGCTGTCCTACACTTCCCAGCTTGCTTAAGATACGACAGCTGTTGTACACATGTAACGCACATATCCTGTGGGACATGGTTGTATATACAGGCATGTCCAACTGTCACGTACCAGTGCTACTGCCTGTCTATATGAGGGATATGTTGTACATGTGGCAATAGAGCAATTGTCTCATGTACACAATCAATGCTCACCTACCAACATACGGCACTACAGCCTGTGGGGGATGCATGTCTGCAGCTGTGCTGGGCCCATAGCTCTCAGGTGTACCTCATTACGGGGAACGTACCTCATTTGGGGTTCTAAAAGGTGCATGTTCCTCAAGGTTCCACATTGGAAGGGTCTGTCACACATTCATTGTTGTACATAGTTTACCTGCTAGCCATGGCTAAATAGAGGAGAATTATATTAATTCATTGGAATATCTGTTTTATACGTAAGACCAGCCTATTTTAGCCATCATATGCCCTTCCTAGTTGACGCTGTTAGTAAGCCAGTTGTAAGTGTTCCGCATTTCGCCCATTTGTCACATGGTATGAGGGCTAATGTTCCTCATTTTGGGGACAGGAGGCTGACAGCTATGGCTGGGGGTAATGCTGTTATCAACCCTGACTGCACCTGACAGTCATTTGGGGATGTGTAACATTCGCAACACACCCCACCCATCACATAGTCTCACATGATCTACACCACTGGCCACACCTACGAGGACAACCTGTGCAGTACGTCTCCATACTCACTGTAGGCACCAGAGGTAGCCCCCATCATTGAAGACAACATCACCAGCTTATAGCCCACAGACTCATGTGTGCCCACCACATACAGCCAATAGTGAGTTATAACGTTCACAACACACCAGTCATAGCTGAGTCTGTAGGGTGTCACACTGCAGTTCCACACAGCAGGCTACACAAGGCGTTAGTCGCTTACATCTTGCTGTCGGGTAACTGCTTCTGCAACATAACCTATGCACCCATGCCACACCTCACCAGGTACGATATGTATGTCATTCGCCATGTTAGTGTCACTGCCCTGTGATGCCACTTCACAGACTACGTGTGCAGGGACATGCAATAGCTCACCAGTCTTATAGCCCTGAGGGTGTGGGCATAGCCCTGGGGAGCATTTTGCATTCGTCCAGACATGATACCACTGTACAATGACCGACTGTGTCACTTCAACAGTTGACTATGCTCCTATTGTCATTCCACAGGCATGTGGTATCTGTCCATTATGACTGTCCTGGTCAAACACAATGCTCTGGCACAGATGACTTGCACCTGTCGGCCCTGGGAGTACAGCTGACATGTAAGGCTCTTGCTGCTTCTATACTGCCTATCTTGCACAGTTTCCAGTAACTGTCACCAGCAGGGCGGTAACTGGCATGCGCGACATGGGGTCGTGACACATTGCTTGCATCTTCCTCTGTGATGCACGCAGGCAAGGCACACCTTATAATGCACCACTCAAACATCTCTGCAGTGACTGGGACCTGCCTCTAGGCTCTTTAGAGCACACCTGCAATGACAGGTTATAGACAGACCATACCTTTCAGGCATATACCTGGACCGGCACACCCACAGCTAAGGGGTTCCCATATCCCACTATGTTTTGCACGCATCATGGCAAGTTGCTTAGCACAATGCATCAGAGGTGCTCCACGTGCAACTAACTGTGTCCGGGACCGCTATACACATTGTAACAAGCGACAGAGTCAACATCATACCCCACGGGTAACATACCTTCTATGGTGGTATAGTGGACAGTGGGCCTTAGCTACTACTGATGTGTGACTGACACTACCCCACACTTCACTGGGATAGCCACTCATGTACCGAAACATCCATGAGTCATACCCTCCACTCTGCTGAATCAACCCATACACACCACCTCCAAGACCTACATTACCCTTGGCATGAACACTAGCACCATGTGACTGGTGTTACACACCTGGGGTTATCCCCTCATTGGTGGATTCCGAACATATGCTAATCTACCTTGTTAGCCACATCCTGGCAACACACCCATCACAGCATACACAGTACATGTGTACTACAACACCTACTACACACGTCTGCTGACAGCGGTTGTTAACATCATGACACCCGTGCAGATGGACAATGCACATACAAATGCTGACACATACCCCAGTGCACTTAATTAGCATGTACACAACTGCATGGATCATGCTATTCCACACAGAGCCATGATGGTACACACCAGATAACAGACGCCACTCTGGTGGTCATGTTCCACAGACATATGATGTACAACAACAGGTGTAGGCTGTTGCACAGTGGTGTACATTCCCATGTGTGGTGTGGCTCACTGGTCAGCCGTGGTGGGGCCACAGGGTCCCTCATCACATACTCCAAGACTAGCTACGTAAACATGGCTGCCACACATTCTGGGGTGTACCACCAGGCATTATGGTGGTATGTCAGTATTCGATGGCAACACCCACATCTGCTGTCACATACAACAGTAACTCAGGAACATTGCTGACCCAGGTATTGTTGGCAACATGCTGGAGGATGGATTCAATGCTGACAGTACACCCTCTCACTCACTACAGGGCCGCAATCCATACATGAACATTGTTGTGTCCCTGTGGTCAGACCTACACAGTACTGACCTACACTCTATATGTCCTGGGACACTGGCCCCATGTCACCTTCCAACGTCCCAGGCTGTGATGTCCACCAACCTCTGAATTACATGTCTCCCCACTAGGCCACCATATTCAGTAATAGCCTTGTTTCAGACATTGTAGCCCCTGAATGGCACACAGCAGCATTTATCACACTACACACAGGTGGCACCACATTGCACGAGTGGGACTATAGTCCTACACACCTGACTGGACTGTTCTGCATGGCTATGGGGCACATTATCAAGAACGTCATTCTCTGAGACATTGTTGGGCTCCCGTCCTCTCCTGCCACCCGGGTTGGGCTTGTTAAGTCCAGAGCATGGCCCCTACACATGGTGGACTCCTTTCATACAGTTACCAGGGCAGTTGCTAATGGTACGGGAGTCCACACATCCTACATTGTCTTCTCATTGCCTTTCAGCACCATTCCCCATTCTGGTATTGACAACATACACATCCATCTGCACATCGTACCCTGTGTCTCAGGATGTTATGCTATGTGGCTCATGGACAGGACACACAGTGAGGCCAGCATACCATAGTACCTACTTCATGTTAGGTACATTTGGCATACCACGGTCCTCAGTCATAGGGCCCCTCATGTTCAGTATATGCTTCCCTGCTGAACAGGCTGGCACAGGGGACTTTCCCTGCCTAGCTTTCGAACCCCTACATACCAAGCACCATGATTACTCCACCAGCTGATACTGACTCCGACCATATGGGTGTCGCTGTGACAGATACATAATATGACTATCATGGCATCAAGCTGCATGACACAAGGTGCATGCACATCATCTTTGCATTACACCATTCACCCACTGACTATCACATGGATGGTAGTCCCCTACATACATATCACATTGTACATGTTTGCAGGACACACATATGTCGCACCCACTCCTGTGGTTACCGTATTGCCACTGTGGCGTGGATATCTTCCTACGTGGCCACACCTATCTGTACTGGGTGTGTAACTGGAACATAGGCACCCATTGTACCTCTGCACTCAAGACATCTACACACATTCAAGGGTACACCACCCCATTTAGGGTGTACCTTACACAACAGCTACAGCTTTACATGCCACAACATTAACACGCCATGACGTTTACTGAGCTCCGACAGTTTAAATATGCGGCTGCACTACGGACACCACATCTGTACACATTTGCATACTACATACTCAGGGGTGACCTCTGCTGATCAGACCGGGCCAATGTCCACAACATTATTGATGGATATACTCCTCATACGCAACATAAGCAGAGGCCACTGTGAGCAACATGCTCATGGATATGTGCACACACACCACAATGAGTGGGATGTGCTTCTGGGTTATATTCCCAAACCGGACACTCACCATGCTGTGGAACATAAGTCCTATGTACATCACGCAGGGACACTCAGTAGCACTGTTCATGTGATACCTCCCTTGGTGGTTGGGAGACACATGTAGGCCTGGGATCACTGCAGTGGCTGTACTGTGCAGTGGTGCAGGTGACACCTGGCTCTGCTCTTCACAGGACACTACCCTGGAGAGGTGTCACTAGTGTGAACACTGTAGTTGTGCTTACACATGGACTTGCCAGACTGCATAGTACCCCACTATGCACCTGTGCAGCTATTACATGTCCTTTGTGCATGGTTACTTGGTAGCCCTTCCATTTAGATTAGCTATTATGCTATTACTATGTCCCATACCTACAGGCCATATGTATCCTGTTATTGTACATACCAATAGATGATACCTGTGGTATGCATGATATGCCTGTTATGCTGTGTAGAATATCTGTCATATCTACCTATAATACTATACATTACACATATGTCACATAGTATCCCATAATGCAAAGCATACTTGCTCAGTGGGACCACCTTACATATGTCATTAACGTTATATGCCCATACACATGCATGCTGTGACAGTATATCAACATATACTATCCCCTGCTATGGCACATCCTTGTTGGACATACCCTACCACTGACGGCGGGTTGTATGGCATTGTTCTGTTTCATGGCCACATGTAGCATCCCTTGTGGTGTCTGTGCTGTGTACCTTGTGTCCCAGTGCTGGACGCACAGATTCTACAAGCGTTAGTATGCTCAGCAAGACATCACTACATAAATACCTTTCCCCACTTTATGCATTGCGGACACGTTTAATTAATGCAAACCAGGCTATACATACAGTAAAACTAATTAATACAGATCATGCTATACATAACCTTACATATCGGGCATTCTACATACCTTGTTGTCGTTACGGCGTTTCATTTCTATCTCTCTCACAGTGTTTCAACTGTTATTCGGTATGAGCATACGGTTTGAATGTCTGGCAAGTCATCCTTATATACGTCGATACCTGAAACATGTGGATTCTTCCCGCCAATTGGTTTTCCTGAGTGACTAATTACCTGCATATCAGCTGTGCAACTACTCCATTCACCAATTACATGGTGACAGTGGGGTATAATTGGATTCTCCACCTGGGCGTTGCCTATTTGCCCTACCTTCGGGGAGACGGTCTGTATTGTGTTTTGTTATGTGTAACTGCAACTGCTATGCATGGAGACAGGTAGAGTTTGGATTCATGTCCCCCGTGGATTGTGTGTGACAGGTAGAGTATTTGGTTCAACATGTGGGTGTACCTGTCATCCCGACGTCTGATAACGGAGTATTGCAATCAAAACCTGTAACATGGCTGTTCCATTATACAACACCTGCAATTTTGCATGTCGCCTTTAATTGTGTCTCTCACACGGTATGTTGAGGGTACTGCAGATGTAATTGGCTGACTGGATGTTTGTGCTGCTATTACAGTTTGTATTGCTTTAGTTTCTAGTGTGGGGGATGTCGGTGGTTGTACGTAACATATACGGTTTGTGGGCCTTGCATTTCTACATAATCCGTATATATGTGTGTGGGCTCCGTCCCTAATTGGGGAGCTAACAGTTAGTAGACTTATGTTACGAGATTGTACGTTGGGCCATTGTTAATTGATTTCTATATCGTCTGCAGGTGAGCTTGCTACTTGTATACCTTCGTAATTGCAGCGATATATCAGGGGATATGTGTAAGTGACAGCTATCCCTTGTATTTCTGTCTCAGATATTTGCAGTCATTGTGGTTGTGTTGTTAAAAGAGCCTGTTTGCCATGGGTTGCCACCTTTTCATATGGTCATTGTTGGACACTTGCGGGACACAAAGCGGTGTTTACAGGCCAACATGTAGCCACGGTCAGTACACAGGTAGCACATACTTTTATCCTCACTACATACCTATTGTTGTGTGACTTTGGCTACTTATCATATTGCATGTAACATTTAAGTTTCTTACATACAGGCATAACTATTAAATACGACTGTTACATTATATATGGGACATATTTATGTCCTACCATCTCGGACATTTGCCCTTTGTACTGTTTTATGTCAGGACACACCTGCCCAGGGTGGGGATGTCCCTCCTACTGTGGTACCAGTAGTAACCGTATGCCTACGGCTAGCTATACCCACACCTACCATACTGATCTGCCTCTGACTTGGCACCAACATACACATGTTGCGGACACACACACACATTACAGTCACAAAGACATGCACACGGCACCCTCAACGCACACTTACACAGACTAAGGCACTCACAGACACAGTTGAACACATTACCTACGTGGACCATGACACCAGCAGCGGTGACTAACTGTCCCTTCATATCATCATACTATTACTCGCGGATGTACTGTTCCGGTACTGTGTTCTATCGGTCTTTCAGCCTCGTGTTTACACATGTCGGTATGTTACACATTCCATGGTTGGCGGTATCCTATTTATTTGTACCTCCAAGATGTTATGAATGTCGTTGAATTATCTATTCTATTTGCAGATATCGCTGAATCCATCTATATCACCATATATCCCTCTATTGCCCTTTCTATCTGTATTATATATATGCATATGTGTACATATATATATATATATATATATATATATATATATATATATATATATATATATATATATGTATATATATATATATATATATATATATATATTTATCTATATATATATATATATATGTATATCTATATATATATATATATATATATATATATATATATATATATATATATATATATATATATCTGGCGGGGAACGTGACAGGCACACAGCACCACCATATGCTGTAAGACTCATGTACTGTTCAGGTGTTGGCATTCCGTGTTCCACTGGCTGTTGTGTTTACAATGTTTGAGGGCTGCCTATGTAGGAGTCACACATTGGGCCACCTATACATTACAATTTACAGGTGGTCATGTTTGTGTGCCATCCATTTTACTGTGTGTGCAGGTGGAGAGGTGTCAGTCCGTAGGGGCCTACACGGTCAGAGTATGTGCTATACGTTCCCTCTTTGCCAAGGCGTAGGCATATTGGGCATGCCTCCATCTGCCTACCGGGGCTAGCACAGTGTGTTCATGGTCTGAATCCCTCTGTGCCTGTACTGGCTTTGGCAATTGCGGTGGGCTATGTGGGCCTTCACCATTTTGTCCCTGCTGCAGCTGCTTCCGCAGGATCATATTATGTAGCATGGCACATACTATGACGATGTGGGCACACGTGCCTGGAGAGTACTGCAAGGCTCCACCAGATGTATCCAAGCACTGGAACCGTGATTTCAGCATCCCGAACACACGCTCTATGATGATTCTGGTTTGTGCGTGTGCCTCATTATGGCGTTCTTGCATGGGTGTGTGTGCATTTCTGATGGGAGTCATCATCCATGGCTCCAGTGCATAGCCAGCATCCCCCACGAGATGGACATGTGGGATGTCCCCCCCTGACAAATACCTGATACAGCTGTGAAGCATGCCAGATATGGGAGTCATGGTAGCTTCCAGGGCTGCCAGCACACACATCCATGATAATGCCCTGGGCATTGCACACGACCTGGCAGTTGATAGAGTGGAATCCCTTGCGGTTTATGTAGCGCATACCCTGCTCACTGGGTGTTGACTTGATTTGCATATGCGTGCAGTCTATCGCACCCAGTACCTCCGGGTATTGTGCCACACGGTGTAAGTGGCGCATATTGCTGGCCAACTCATCCTGAGTTCTGGGGAAGTATATCTGCTCATTGGCATGTGGTAACATGGCATCCAGGAACTGGTGTAGTACCCTGGATGCTGATGCCTGTGAGATACCCATTATATCTCCAGTTGGCCTTTTAAAGGTACCTGTGGCCAGTATTCGCAGGCTTACACATACCTTCATGTCCACTGGTATGTGTTCCCCTCTGTTGTTTCTGGTTCTCAGGCGTGGCCGGCACAGCTCCACTATTTGCTGTAAGATGTCCCTGTCCACCCTGTAATGCTCTACTATCTCCAGGTTATGTAGCCCCTGGTAGGTTACCCTTGGTCTGAACACTCTCCTTCTCCTCCGAGGTCTGCAGTGGTTGTCAGCATCATCCTCCACAACACCGTCAGTCTCTAACACATGCTGATGAATCACAGCTATGGCAGCTCCCAACATGTGCATTTTAAAAGTTCCCCGTGTGTTTACACCTATGGTGCGGTGTTTGGGAATACACAGGTGTGTGTTGGGTGCTTACACACTTTATACTATTGTGCTGTGAACACCAATGATGTCACAGGGTGTGTATGTACGTTCGTAGATACAGGTTATCTTATGTGTTTTACTGCCGGAACTACTATTGTGGTGCCTTTGGTGTTGAATTATATTTGCCTGCCGTGGATTACCTCTTGATCTTCCCTTTACATTTCTGCGCGTTGCACCTACCATTTTCTGGTGTGCATCCTGCAGCCTACTTTCATTTGTACTTTCCTGGACCTGGCGTATCTTGCGTTATGTGTGCTACTGCCAGTCTGCTGTCGGTTTGCTTTGCTCTGCTGTGTCAGGTCTCCTATCTTTGCAATCCAATACCTCCCCTCCTTTCTTTGCATTCACATGTCTCCCCTATCCTATTTTGCAGGTTTCTGCAAGCGGAATTGTCAGCTGCCGTCGATTGGCCCTCGTGGGTTGATTGGTGTTGATTGCTCATTAGTACTCCAATTACCCTACTTCCGCATTTCCTTCTTTTCTTCCCCTGACCTTCCTGTTTCTGCTATTGTTTGCGGCGCGTGCGTCCAATTACTGGGTTTCGGGCACCTTTTCATCCTCGTACACATGCGCTTTTGGCCACCATGTGTGCTCTCAGCTAAACGATTCCTCCCCACCCCTATCCTGCAGCTTTGCTTAGCAACGGACAGGCCAGATTTGCAATGCTCCAATGTGCTTAGTGCTACAGTGGCACACCCCTCTGCTGATGTCATGTATCTCCTCTGAGCCACTCCTCGGTGTTATACCGCTGTGCCATATGGTACAACCTTCCTCTGGCGGGACATATGCGATTCAGTATTATCTGCCTCATTTGCATGTCATTGACTACTAATTCATAGTTACCGCGCCGAACACTATCGCAAGCCCTTAGCAACCTTTGCACCTTGGTTGTGGTGTTCCATGCCTACCATTGTGGGTTATGCTGTAAACCTGCTTTCTATTACATTGCGATTTTATGACATTTTTATATTATTTCTTTATGTTACGGCTTCCGCACACATGCCCTGCGGTTCTGCTGTTCGTTTCTGTGGACATGACATTAAATGTTGTTATTTACGTGCTATGCATCTTTTCTTATGCCAT
Source organism: Protopterus annectens (assembly GCF_019279795.1). Taxonomy (NCBI): domain Eukaryota; kingdom Metazoa; phylum Chordata; order Ceratodontiformes; family Protopteridae; genus Protopterus; species Protopterus annectens. The sequence continues at coordinate 517,605,679 of NC_056727.1, read as the reverse complement.
TGGCTGTGTATTTTGTCATTGGCATATGTTCACGTTGTGATACCTGGGTCTGGCCCTCTTCCATAACTCCGATGTTATGTTTGGGAAAATGTAAACCGTGTTTTTTGGTTTACATTTCCGTGGGCTTACGCTACGCCTGCACCACTTCATGAATCACTATATGCCTTCATTTGCATGGTGCCACACTGCACATGGGGTGATTTGCATACCTACGCCGGGGGCTGTGCAGATCTGGCGTACGCCGGTAGTGCACGTGGAATTGGATCGTACATGAATCGCTCGGCGGCCATATTTGGCGTTATAACACCTACGCTATGCGTGCGCCTGGCGCAAGCTTCATGAATCCCGGGGATTGTCTTTAATTAGTCCTACATAATCATTTTCAGAGCTAAAATAAGATATACTTCATCATGTGCACCAGCTGACAGATATAGGGTCTGCACAGATTAGAACATTTCCCAGGTTAAAGTTCACATTTTTATGGCACAGTAGCATACATATAACAGTGAAGATTGTATATGGCACCAGCATAAATGCTGCAGTATTTAGTATGTTCCCCAGTCTGGTACTTTATTTTAGTGCCTTCACCATAAACACACTGCCTTTCTACTTTTCACAGAATGATCAGGACTGAATTCCCTGACCCTGTTCAGACATACCATATGAATAATTATGGAGTGGAACAAAGGATTTTATAAGTGAGAGAAACCTAATGTTTGTCAATGGGAGGTTTGTTTTTTGAAAAAATGCAAGAATTTGTATTCACTTTTATAAAACCATCATTTGAGAGATTAAGGGCACTGAGAATGGATAATTTAATCAAACAGAGACGGGGTAGTAAGTTGAAATGCATTCACACCGTATGACTGTTATGACTGTTTCTGCAAATTCCCAGTATATAGTAGAGATGTTCCATTCACTGATGTAGTTTAAATTATATAAAGAAAACAAGCACAGGGAATCTGGTAGCAAAATTTGAATTATTAGTGTCAACTGCATGATTTTTTGATACATATTAATTTTCTTGATTCTGACATGTGCATGTCAGCCAATAGTCCTGACTTCATGTGCTCTATATTGTATCCAGGGCCTCACTTTACCTCTTATCTAACTGTATTTTAATGTTATGGGTGGATGTTAAATCATTTCAAGTCATGATTCCTTCTTAATTAATGCACTATTCCTTCAGCAAATACTTCATTCAGAATTCTTCAGAAGCAAAGATAATTTATAGGTGCATCCAAGCCTGCAGTGCTGAAGTCACATTACATTTCCAGGATTTCACTATTCATTTAAAAAAAGCTAATAAAATAAGAATAAGTAAGTGGTGATCTTTGCTTGAGCACTGTTGTCAGCAACCAGAAAAGGCAGGCTATTTCAGTCAAGTGGTGAATATGGTGAATCAAGCCAAGATTATACTTCATGACCCTATGAACATGCAATATAGCTAGATAGATACTGATGAAGGGACAGCACAAAAGTACAATGATTACGTTGTTGCCTTACAGCAGGAAGCTCTTAAGTTGGATTATCATGTGTGGTGTCTTTTGTATAGCGTGTGTATGTCCTCCCTGTGTTTGTATGCTTTTTTCTTAGTACTCTAGTCTCCTCTCTCAAATCCCAAAGGCATGTGATTGGTGGATTTATAACTCTAAATTTTCCTCATTGATGGTCTTAGGTTGACTGGCCCCTTAGGCAAATGGCTCCACAGTTTCATCCTCCCCCACTGCCTACTGCTCCCAACAAGACCCATATATCACCCGGTGCCCCCCCATCCTGGTCTACCCACATTATCCAGCTTACTATTGAATTCCTTTTCCTCATAGTCCATCTAGATCTTCATTTTTTCCTGCATTTATTCATTAATTCAACACATTTTAAATAGGTAAGACTGCTTTCTGATAACTGTGTTGGAAACAACTGCATTAAGTTAGGGATCTGGGAGTTCTAGATGCTTTTAAGGTGCATTTACATTTTTTTAACCATGCTTTCTTTGCATCCGGTGATGACAAATGCAAAAATCAAGATTAAGGGAAGAAATTCAGCCTGGCTCTTCTTCAGCTTTTTCCCTCAAATCTTTTTAACACACCCTAGGAGACCAAGGCTACACGGTAATAACTGGGGTGGAAATAGCTGTATTAAGCCAGGGGTCTACTGGCTGCAAGGTTCCCAGAAGCCATGGGGGGGGGGTGGATACTCTGTGGTGTATTTTACATTTTTTATAAATGACATTTTTATCCAATGATGGCCTGAACAAAAATCATGAATAAGGGACAAATTGATCTTACTTTTTATTTTAAGGAAGCAATGAGCTGTGTCAAACACTTAAAGTTCAAACTTAACCAAATAACAGTGCAAAAGCAACATAGAAGACAAATGTTTATGATAATACATAAACCATATCTGGAAATAGCTCCTGCCTCCCTAAGATACCTTAAAAAAAGGTAACCACTTTCTTGTGTCTCCCTGTCCTGTGTTAAATTTGAATAAAATTAAGGGACATGTGGCCACAGCCCTTTATTTCAAGTCACTGTTGTCATCAGAGGTATAGCTGGCTTTCGTAGAACCTGTGGCTAAACCTGTATTGGTGCCCTCCCCAGCTCTTCATTTGAGGTCCAGGAAGCCAGATAAATGGCTCCCTCCCTAAATCCCTCTCTACTTGCCCCAAGTCTGTGATCTGGGGGCTGGTGATCTTGAAATGCAAGAAACAACCAGCATAGCTCTCAACCACTTTGAGTAAGAAATCCGGACATTCATTTGATTTTCCTTCAGAAAATACATGTTAATGGGATTTGTGTTAATATGCATTTTCTAAAGGAAAATCAAAAATATGTCAATCTAAAGTGATTTTCCAGAAAAATATATATTGTTTTACTGAGGAAAAGACGAAAACATGAGGCAAAAATCTTGGCATTCTGCAAAAATCTGGAGCGTTGTCAGATATGCTCACCCCTCCTCAGCTGAGGAGCAGCTTAAAATGAGTCTGTGATCGAGTACCTGGGGCACCTGAAATGCATAAGCACTCTGCTCCTGAACCCTCCTCCTCTGCCGAACAAAAAAAAAAATTAAACTGTTGCATAACTTGCTACAAATGTACAGTTGCTACCAAAAAAAGGAAACAAAAAAAAACAGCCAATAGGATTAGCCAGTTGCACCCCCTAACACTTTGCATCCAGGGTAGTTGCCCCCTTCACTCTGCCCTAATTGAACTACTGGCTATCATATGTGTATTCAGTGTGCCCCTTCACCACTACCCACAAAAGATAGCTACCTTCTGCATTTCCTCTGATGTTAGACATAGACTAAAGTGAAAAAAACAAATTATCCCATGTTTTTCTTTACCCACTCACAAACGAAAGGCACCTGTATATGCATCTGATGTTTGACTGGGACTGGGAAAATGAAAAAAAAAATAATTATAGTAATATTTCCAACTTGTTACTTTTTTACAGTATACTGTTCCTGACAAAGTTTAATGAACCTTTGTGTAATACTCTGAAGTTTGTGGGGAAAGGGGTGGGAGGATGGCATAATGGTTAAGCTGTTTATCTTACAAACAAAATGTGCAGGGTTTGATTCTCACATGGGGTAACTGGCTAGGCTTAAAGTGGTCCACAAGGACAGTTAGCCTAGTACTAATCTATGAACCTAAATAATGATTATACCAACACAGGATAGTGACCTCTGAGGTTTGGGAGAAAAAATAAATAAATAATGATATCATCCTCAGCCTGCATACAAAATGCAGCAACCTTGTGTGTACACCTCTGAGCAGGGCTGGTTTTAGACTAAGTGGGGTTCAATTATACAGCACTGGTATGTGAGGGCTAACCCCCCCCCCCAGAAGCTGCACAAGACTGTTTTTTCTGTTATGTATTTTATCCTTTTTGTTTATTTGAGAAAAAAACTGTAAAATGAGCAAGTGACAAGGGGATCAGATACTTTCATACAGTCAACCCTCACCAAAAAGTTATAACCATGTCTAAAGACAATTGACAGCTTTTCTCCATGGGCTTCCACTGAAAAAATGGTAGCCTTCTGCTCAGTTGTATTATCCCAGTAAACAAATGCAACAAATAAGTGAATAAATTCACATGTGAGATTGTGATAAAACAGGATGGACAGATAATCCTTTACACCTTTGTTTCAAGCAAATAGTTGTCACATATTAAAATATTCCAAGTTGCTTCACACAAATCACATTTGTCCTGCAAACCCAGAATAATAAGCAAACAACGCAGACAGCTAGTCATTTTCCTCTACAGACAGCCCCAGCAATTATACTTACTTTGACTGTGCATATCAGGTGTCAGGTTAAGTACCCTAGCAATTATACTTACTTCGACTGTGCATATCAGGTGTCAGGTTAAGTACCCCAGCAATTATACTTACTTCGACTGTGCATATCAGGTGTCAGATTAAGTACCCCAGCAATTATACTTACTTCAACTGTGCATATCAGGTGTCAGGTTAAGTACCCCAGCAATTATACTTACTTCCAACTGCTGCAAAAACACGAACTTTGAACAAAGTGAATCCGCTTAGGCTGAACGCTTATCCAATTCGCTTTATTAAAATAAAATGAAGCATTTGAAATTTAAAATACGCTTTTCGTCCTAAAACAATATTCGGACTTCTTCAGACTAACTGACAAACATCTCACTGCAGCTTTGAGCAAACAAGTACAAACTGGTTTAAACACCAGTTATTTAAGGCAGAGAAACAGAAACCAGCCAAATTATCCCTAATTTGGCTGGTTTCTGTTTCTCTGCCTTAAATAACTGGTGTTTAAACCAGTTTGTACTTGTTTGCTCAAAGCTGCAGTGAGATGTTTGTCAGTTAGTCTGAAGAAGTCCGAATATTGTTTTAGGACGAAAAGCGTATTTTAAATTTCAAATGCTTCATTTTATTTTAATAAAGCGAATTGGATAAGCATTCAGCCTAAGCGGATTCACTTTGTTCAATTATACTTACTTCGACTGTGCATATCAGGTGTCAGGTTAAGTACCCCAGCAATTATACTTACTTCAACTGTGCATACCAGGTGTCAGGTTAAGTACCCCAGCAATTATAATTACTTTGACTGTGCATATCAGGTGTCAGGTTAAGTAGTCCATGCTGCTTCTCACAAATGCATACTAGTTATACAAAGCCAGATAGTAGTGACTGCTTAAAACTGTGCAAAGGACAATAAAGTCAATTACTTTCAAAAATAATTAAGGACACTTTTTTAAATATTAGGACTATTAACAGGAGGAAATAACAGAAAAGGAGTATGCAAAATAATACACATTTCCTATAGCAAAAAAGTCTAGAACTCTAATTATTGTCATTGTTTTTTAGGCGTAATCTGCTACCTTTTCTCCCCAAATTGGTAGGGATTAGGAGGAACAAAGAAAAGTTATGAGCCAAAATCGGGGAAGTTAAGAGTTATGCATTACCCCCATGCAGCAGCTATAGCCATGATGCCTGATGGCCATGTAACAACTGTCATCTTTTCTCCACACAGACAAATTGACAAACACCAAAATATTCCAAGTTGTACCACATAAATCACAAATCCAGAAATGTGGCAGAAAATATCTGGTTGATCACTGCCAACATCACTGTCATAAACAAATGAATAAATAAATAAATAAATAATGGTACATCACTGCTCCTGTCTTGGTCCATTTCTCTCAAATATCTAGAATTATGCAGAATGTTCTGACTTCCTGAAGATACAGCCAAGCAGTAAACCCAGACATTAGTGTGCATTGCCTAGTAAACTGTCTGGATGCTGGTGATTGTTCAAGAGACTGAAAAAGAAGTATGACACCATTGATAGATATATATTTATGAACAGCTGGATATTTTCAAAACATATGTCAACAGGAATTAACATCCCACGCTGTTATTTCCAGCAATTGAGGTTCATACCAGGAAATATATGCACGTATCTCTGAGCTGTGATAAAAATCTGCATACATACTTCCAAATAAAAAGTATTATGTGGAGGATATTCTTATCGCAGCTTCTTCTACCATAACTCTTTATATGCCATTTCTCTGAAAACCTCATATTCCAGTGTTATTTTGTATTCTAACATGCGTTCAGGCCCTTCACACCTTGGTTCATTCATACAGCTCATTCAAAGATGTGACATAACTTTGTTCTGGGAAAATGCATGCCTTCATATATTTTTGGATTAAGTAAGAACAAAATCACCAACAAAAACCAAGTGTCCCAACTGGAAAATAGTAAAAAAAGGTAATAAAACACCAGTAGGACAGCCATGGCGTTCAAAGCTTTTAATTAGAACATAAATCATAAAATAAGACAAATGCTTTCACGTATTGAGTACGCTTCATCAGATCTTCTAAAAACAAGTAAAAACCATCAGTTTAAATATACTGAAACAACCACTCAGCAGCCTACAACAATAAAAATCAATTAGAATTTAAAAATGCAGAACGCAAAACTTAGACTTTCTTCAGCCTGTGTCCCTTTAATACAGGCTTGATGCAGACACTGTTATTTAGCCCTGGATGTGCTTGAAACCTTAGAATCTAATGAAGTTCTTTTTGCTAAATACCAACAATTTTCTTGAACAAAAAGAACTTCATTGGATTCTGAGGTTTCAAGCACATAAACATCCAGGGCTAAACAACAGTGTCTGCATCAAGCCTGTATTAAAGGGACACATTTATTGTTGTAGGTTGCTGATTGGTTGTTTCAGTATATTTAAACTGATGGTTTTTACTTGTTTTTAGAAGATCTGATGAAGCGTACTCGATACGCGAAAGCGCTTGTGTTATTTTATGATTTATGTCCTAATTAAAAGCTTTTAATGCCGTGGCTGTCATACTGGTGTTTTATTACCTATATTTTTGGATTAAAACAGAAGTGAAGGAAGGGGAAATCATTTTATATTCCACTGATAGTAAATAGCTGGAAAGGTATCACTGGTTTCGTTTCCAGTAACCCATGGATATACTTCAAAGTACCCAAAGATGAGCTATAAGTCAATAGTTACGGAAAGAGATTGACAAATGTAAGACAGGTAATTTAAAATTTAAAGTCGGTCAAGAATTGGATGAAAGCATGGTCATTCTGAATTCAAGTCAAGGTACATAGTTAATTTGGAAGAAACATAATAAGAAGTTTAACTGTTTGACGTTAGAATCCATTTTGAAGTGTAACTATTAACTGCATATTTCACTAGACAATCTAATATCTTCTAGACGATCATTCAGCATAACTTGTTTGCCAGTATAAAAGATTCAGTTTATAATGAATGAGTATTAGTTCTGAGGTGTAGAAGTTTGGCTTATGCAGCTTTATTATCTTATGTATTTAATATGTATACAAACTTAGTACCACAAATACACAAAAAAAGACTCCCAGAGTGTTCTATGTGCATGTGTGTGCATGTGTGTGTGTGTGTGTGTGTGTGTGTGTGTGTGTGTGTGTGTGTGTGTGTGTGTGTAAGCGTGCATGCATGGGTGTGTTTGTGTGAGATACAGAACAAAGGTTTGGCAATCTACTGCACTGATTTACTTGCTTAGTATTAGTATTATATCATTTTCATAATATTTCCAACTACCCCCTTACCATATTTTTCATTTTCAAATCACCATGGTTTCCACATATCCTCTCCTGTTGGTATTATTTGATTTATCTTCTAATACTGAAAGAATCAGTTGGATACCATGCCATGTTCTCACTTCACATCTTTCTCTGAGCCTTTCCCCTACCCATTTTACTCTTGATCTTACTAATTAATTGGCTCAGTATACTATTTACATATAATCTTGAATCCCATCTATTGTACCCTTATTCTTTCCATTTCACTGCTATGTTGACTTTTATCTCTCCCCAGTTATTAACTTTTGCTTTCTGATTTTTTCCTTCTATGCTGTTTTGATAAATTCCCAGGACTGAAATGAACAGCTCCTACTACTTTTAAACGTCTTGTATCATTCCATACTGCCACCATTTTTCCATCTTTGATGTGCCCTCCATAGGTTCATAGGTTCATAGGTGTGTACTAGGCTAATGACCCTGGAGCCTTTACAAGCCTAGCCCATAGGATTACCCTGACATTGTGCCACCCAACCTTAGTTCCTAGTGCCTCTGTCAAGTAGAGCCACTGGAGTGATCCCCGGGGTGAATTTTCTATTTCCCATCCACTCATCAAGATTTCTCTTGAAGAGGGCCAGTGAGGTGCTCTGCTTGACATGTATGGGAAGTCTATTCCATAGCATGGGCTTTCTCTGGGTTATGAACCTATTCCTCCAGCTTGTTCTGTTGATTGTGGTAATGAGGTTGAGATCTCGGGAGTATGTAGTGCGGAGGGATTGGGATTTCTTTAGATGTAGCATTTCTAACAGAGCTGGGTCAGACATGGCTTTGTAAGTCAAGCAGAGATCGCATCTAAGTAGGCAATATGAGACAGAGAATAGTTGGAGTTTTTTGAGTCTGTCCATATAGGACAAGTGTTTAAGGCCTAAGAACCTCTTTTGTGAGGTATTTTTGTGGCCTCTCCAGTTGTTGTAGGTGTCTAGTGAGGTACATGCCAAATTGGGCATTGCACTCAATAATTGGCCTAGTGAGGGAAGAGTAGAGAGAGACAATGACCTCTTTCTTCCTGGATGCAAAACCCTTAGCAATGAGATGTGCCACATAGAAGGACTTTCTGACCACAGTGGCAATGTGGTGGTCAAAAAAGAGGTTGCTGTCAACCTGTGTTCCCAGATCTATTATGACGCCTTCTGTATTCAGTGGACTACCATTGATGTGGTAATTCATGCGAAGTGGGTTTTTCACAAAGGGAATGACGACACGTTTTTTGGCATTGAGCTTAAGGCCATGGTTCTGACACCAGTCATTGGTCTCAGTGAGGCCTTTCTGTAGGATGTCACATCACTTGGGGAGTTAATTATGGCTTCCAACTTGCAGTCGTCTGCGAACTTTGTCAGCCAGAATCCCTTCATGTTGGTCTGGACTTCAGAAAAGTAGATACCAAACAGGAGAGGACCCAGGACCGAACCCTGTGGGACTCCATTTGTGACTGGTCAACAGTCTGACTTGGAGTCAGCTACTTCACTTTTCCAAAGTATGTGTGTTACTTCCTCATTTTCTTTAGCACATAACCAACATAAGTCTGACATCTGTTTATTTATTTAGTTAGTTTTGCTTTTTTTTATCCTGTTTGGGTTATAAAACCACCAGTAAAGGATGCAGTGCCACTTCTTATTCATTTCATAGTTCTTTTTCATCCAAGTTTTTACTTAATTTTCTTTTTTTCCTTCTTCTCTTTCCTCAGATCTTTATATATTTTCCACTCCTCCATTTTCCTATCAGTCCTCCCCATTTTGCCAGCCATTTATCCTTCTCCAATTTATATTTTTTCCTATCTGTCCTATACGCTAAATCTTTGAACTTCTCCTCTCTTCTTTTCCCTCTAAGTCAGCAAACGTCTTTTCCCTCCTTCTCATATTTTTTTTAAATTTCATTTGTTACAAGTATCTTTCCCCTCTAACCCACCACTTCATAACTTTTTCTAACCTTTATCCATTTTTTGGTCTGCCTTTTTCCAGTTAATACTTGTCCATGCCTCCCTTCTCTACTGTGGGTTCTTCTCTATCTTCCCTGTCTGTTCTATTTCTTCCACGCTGTTTTTATTATGGTCTCTATGCTTCTTTTGCTGTTAGCTCATTTCCACTTTCTTTTCTTCTTTACCTGTTTCCCTTGATAGTGATCCTGTTTTCATTCCTGTGCCATTGGTAGATGTCGCTTGCCTTTGAGTAGGCCTCAAACACAGGCTTATTCTTTCATACTCCATTTGCACATTATTATAGTCTTGTTATGATCCTTTGTATTCATTACCTAGCTGTATCTGTCACAGTTCTTCTCAATTCCTTTCAAAGCTTCCTCCTCTCCAGTTATTGTTAAGTGCTTTGTTATTTATACTACTTTTGCACTAATTATCATTTTAATGCACGTAACCTCTAGTGCGATAATTTATACCTGGCTGAAAGTTTAAATAGCAAGTATGTTCCAAAAGGACTGAGACTGTATAAATTTCCTAATGGTATGCAAGCTAGTGACTGTAACATGGAGAAACTCTTTGCTATGTTTGACCGTTTTGGTTTTGAGTTAATGGAATACATAATCAAAACTAATAATGTTAATATTAGAAAAATGTTTGATGAATTAGATAAACTGAATAATAATATTGTAAATTATTTGTTATTTGAAAGTAAACTATGTATACTATGATAGTATACTATGAAAACATCTTTGACAAAGTTGAAAAAAGTGTTACTTTGAATTTAGAGCATAAAAGGAAAATGTTAAATAGGGATGAGATGGATTATAAGAAGAATATGCATCCAGTCTCCAAGGTGTTTTTAGCTAGAGTTCCTGAACCTGGAAGAGATGGGATGATTAAGAGTGACCCAGGGACAGATTATGAACAAAGACTTGATGAGTATAGTGATGAACAAGAAGGTTATGACCAAATAGAATAGGACTATAATATAAATTATCCCCCTCTAAGGAGGTCTGAGTGTACTGAGAATAGGAACAAACAAATATTTTTTTTACCAAGGCCTCAGTCTCCAAAGCAGATCAGAGGGAGGGACAGAGGGCCCTCACACAGAAACCAATACAGAGAACACAATTAAGTAACAATAATGGAATTGTTTCTAGTTACAAAGGGAAAGTTTATTCCTACCAAGGGTTTAATATTTGTAACTAAACGTGTCTTGATATTAATGAAATGTACTTTTCCCTTTTCAAAAAGGGTTTCACATTTGTACCAACATTTAAGTTTGTGGTAGTGGATGTGATTACAGAACTCAAAATTTTCACATGTAAATTGAATTTCCAAATTATGTTTAAAGAGCAATTAGATATCAATTCAAGAAGCAAACACGCTATTAAGGAAGAGTCATTTCAACCCCCATTGCATCCTATTGTTCAGGCTTTTAAGAGAGCATGCAAGATGGAAATTCATTCCATATTAGATAAAAGTTCTCACACGAAGATGTATAATCTTACAAAAGAGGAACGCAAATTGATAATTGATTTAAGACAAAATGAATCCTTAAGAATAATGAAACCTGGCAAAGGAGGGGGGATTGTCATTTTTGACAAAACTGAGTATGTCAATTAACTTTTTATGATATTTTCGGAATCTGATAAATATCAAATGTCTTCAAGAAACAAAGCATTTCTAGCACATAGAAAAATGCAATTGTTCCTGGGAGATTCTTTATTCCAAGATGTTATTTCAGAGGAATTTTACATTTTTTTTGAAAACTGATCATCCTCTGATACCTATTGCTTTTGGTTTTCAGAAAGTTCATAAGAACATTCCGCAACCACTGTTCAGAGTGATAATTTCATGCCAACATAGTCCCACATATTCATTAAGTGTTTTTATAGATAGGATTTTGAAGGAATCACTGAAACCAGTACATTACTTATTAAAAGACTCATGGCACATTCTGACTAAATTTGAAGGAAAGTGGTATACTGAGGGCTATATTTTCTTCACAATTAATGTTGTTGATCTTTTCACATTGATCCCATACTGAGAAGGGTTAGATATTTTTTATGAAGCTATTAGAGATCTGATTGTATTTAATGACACTATGATTAATTTTATTATGGTCATTATGGAATATATTTTAGCTAATAATTTTTTTCACTTTTGATGGGGAATACTACAGGCAGATCCAATGTGTGTTAATGTGAGCCAGTTGTGCTCCCATTTATGCCAACCTTGCTTTGTATGCTTGGGAATCCAAATATGTTTTTGGTAATACATATAGCCAGTCCTGGTGTACATATTTCCATTACCCAAATGACATCTTTATCCTTTGGAAGGAACTATCCACAGACTCAAGCAGATTTGTACTGTACCTATGTACTATGTATGTATTCTACCTATGTTCCAAATTTCAGCTGTACACAACAAATCTATTAATTACCTTTATTTTTAAATTAATATTTTCTTGTTTGTTCACTCCACTGTAACTGTTGATGTGCAGCATACCACTGTAAAAACATGTCTATTGTAATTTGTGTGTATACATGTCTAAATATCTAAATGTACCTGTAATTTTTCTATGTGAAGCTTTTCTCCCTGGGCTTCTGCCTAAAAAGGGCCTTTTCAGCTCAGACACTCCCAGTTAAAAAATGTAAAATAAAATAAAAAATAATTTGTGGAATATTTAAATCAGGCTTGTGCTTATTTTACATTCACCTCTGCTTCCTCTGGAGATTCTATAAACTATTTAGATGTAACTATTTCAAAAGATAGAGACAAAAGAGTATTTGTATCAAGAGTATTCAGAAAGGAGACTTTTTCCAACAGTTATTTGGAGTTTCAAAGCTTCCATCCTGGACATAATAAGAAAAAAATCTTTAAAGGGCAGTTAGAACAGCCAGGATGTGTTCAGAAATGGATATCTTTAATATAGAACTGAATTCTATAACTGAGATGTTTAAGTTAAGAGGGTACCCTGATAAATTATTAACCTCAGTTACTAAGGAGATATTGGAAGGTTGGGGAACTAAATACAAACCACTTTGGGGAAGTGTGAACACTGACATCCCCTCTAATAATATCAGAAATACTTGTCCTAAGTTCAATTTGAGTATGGTTATACCCTATGGGGTATGTAAAAAACAGTCAGTACAATTTTAACAAATAATTGGAACATCTTTAAAGGCGATTTAGAGATATTTAATCTTTTATGATGTGGCCTGGGTTTTGTTTATAAAACAGGAAGAAATCTGAAATATTTGATGGGGCACACAAAAATGCACCCCCCTATGACCATCAGAGGCACAACCCAATGTGCCAGTTGCAATCATTGCCCTTTTATTTTGGATACAGACACATTAAACTTTATGGGATTCAGACACGATATAAAATTAAGGAAGGGCAATTGCAACACTAAGGGAGTTATTTACATTTTTGTATGTCAAGCATGTAGTAATTTTTACTTCGGTAAGACCAAAAGAAAATTGAGATCTAGAATTTATGAACACCTTTATGCTATTGCTAAGGGCAATATGAATAATGCACTCTATAAACATACTTTAGTTTGTCAAGGTCATACAAAATTTAGGTTTGGAATCTTAGAAGTTGTGCCACAGAGTCAAAGGGGTGGGTGGTAGGAATTGCAGATAGAGCTCAGAGAATTATACTGAATGATTAGACTAAATGCAAATATTGCACCAGGTCTCAATGACTGCATTTCACTTTTGCCTGTACTAAGGGAGAGAGCTATTGACCTTTAAAGGTGTTTAAGATTTTTAAAGATTTTCAAAGAGTCTATCATGATTTATTAACAGAAGATTTTTAGTTGTCCTTCAAGGAATAAGGGTTACTCCATATATATTTTTAAATATGATGATAATCTTTATATGTTTTGTATTAGAAGCTGGATTTTGTAATTTCTATAGCTTTAAAATTTTGGGTGCTTTAAAAGTTTTTAGTATTGAATACTTGAATAATTAGAGGGAAATGAGTGATTGGTGAGTTTATAAAAATAAGCTGTTTTTTATTCATTCTTGTTCTGATGAAGTCCCAGAATAAACTTGGTGGGACAAAAGCACTTACAGATTTTGTATGTCACAATAAATATTTATATGTTTTTATCTTATCGTCAGTGTAGAGCTTTTAGTGTTTTATAACCCTAGAAGACTTATTTTTGTCTTCTTCTATCATTACATACTCCCACCATTTTTTCCAGATTCGATGTGCCCTTCACTTTTCCAAATTATGTGCGTTACTTCTTCTTTTTCTCTAGAACATAACCAACAGAAGTCTTGACATCTGTTTATTTATTTATTTATTTTTGCTTTTTTTATCCTGTTTGGTTTCCTCAGATCTTTATATATTTTCCACTCCTCCCTTTTCCTATCAATCCTCCCCATTTTGCCAGCCATTTATCCTTCTTAAATTAATATTTTTTCCGATCTGTCCTATATGCTAAATCTTTGAACTTCTCCTCTCCACTTTTCTCTCTAAGTAAGCAAACTTCTTTTCTCTCCTTCTCATATTTTTTATTTTATTTGTTACAAGTATCTTTCCCCTCTCACTCATCACTTCATAACTTTTTCTAATGTTTATCCATTTTTGGGACTGCCTTTTTCCATTTAATACTTTCCCATACTTCCCCACTCTACTGTGGGTTCTCCTCCATCTTCCCTGTCTGTTCTATTTCTTCCACGCTGTTTTTATTATGGTCTCTATGCTTCTTTTGCTGTTAGCTCATTTCCACTTTCTTTCCTTCTTTACCTGTTTCCCTTGATAGTGATCCTTTTTTTCATTCCTGTGCCACTGGTAGATGTCGCTTGCCTTGGAGTAGGCCTCAAACACAGGCTTATTCTTTCATACTCCATTTGCACATTATTATAGTCTTGTTATGATCCTTTGTATTCATTACCTAGCTGTATCTGTCACAGTTCTTCTCAATTCCTTTCATAACTTCCTCCTCTCCAGTTATTTTTAAGTGCTTTGTTATGTATTCTACTTTTACACTAATTATCATTTTAATGATGTTTAGCATTCCAGCAATAAAAAAAAGGTTTCTCTTTCCATTTCCTAAGTAGGCACACTACTTCTTAATGACACTGACTACCCTTTGCCAAATGCTCATGGATTTCCTAGCATAAAGAATAACTTGTCTTCTTATATCACTTTGGGTTGTCTCTTTTCTGGTCTGGCTGCCAGCATTTGTACTAGAATTATCCCATCAGCACTGACTTCAGAGTTCAGCCTGAATACTTCTGCTTCTAGAAATCCCAAGTCCCCTACTTCAAGACCACAGTGAAACTAAAAGTAAGTAACTTAAGAGTACCATTAAAATCTGTAAAGCGGAGTACAGACTTAACATGCTATAAATACCAAAGGAAACTGCAAATCTTTCTTCTTGTTGCCACACAGGTCTTTGTAGTACATGAAACTTTAACTGCTCCAGTGTAGCTGTAAGACAGAAAGAAAAAGAAAAGCTGTAGATGTGCACGAGGTTGTAAAGCTTTGATAGCTACTACTAACTTAGCAGTGTCAAAGCTTTGATCGCTATTACTAAACCAGCAGTGTCTGACAGGTGACATCCAGAAGTGAAGTGCATCTGATTCTGTCACAGCTGCAAAAGCTGCAATGCACTTTGCATTCAAACATAGAAATAAATGAAGGGTATTAAATCTTTTACCACTGTTTGACCTTGCTGCCACTGTTCTGTGGTGGCTGCTATTTATGATGTAGCATGAAGCTAGAGCTTAACAGCATTGAAAGATGCTTAACAAAGTTGTCTTATTCCTGATTTCAGAGCAAAATGATGGCACTCTGTCTAAAAAATTCCTTTTAATATTAGCTATGATCGTCTAAAATCCTGTATAACTAAATATCCAGTCACCAGAATTGGATTTTGCTGCTTATGCTGCTCTCACTTTTATTTAAGCATTATCCTAAAGTACATAAAATGTCTGCAACAAGTTATAATTCTAGCTGTAACAAGTTGCACAAATCTTTCATGTCCCACCTTAAATCGGAATGTCCAACAATTTCCAGTCAATGAGCTAATTAAGTTTGCTACCTGCCTTCTATACAGGTTTGTTTGCTTATTTTTTTACATATTTATTCTTTTGATAGCAAGATGGATAGGCTAGTCACCAGAAGCTTTTCAGTTGTAACCCAGTAGCAAAAATAAAACAAAACAACATACAAAACAGTAACACAAAGGACTGTGGTCATTATTAATAAGACAGTCTGAGAAACAAATATAAACAGCTATAAATTTTAAGTTTTGCAAAAAGGTAATTGACAAGCATAATAAAGTATATCAGTTGTAAGCACTTGGTATCTGATATCACAAAACTGGACTTTCCATTATAGTAAAAGAGAAAGAAAGGTCCCCCTTTTGCAAGTTGGAAAGAGAGGAGAAGGTAAATTAATTTAACCAGAGTCCCAAAGGCAAGGACACTCAAGTGAAATTGAGATGTATGGTATTTCAGAATATTAATTATATTATTCAGGAGGAAAGGAACCATTCTGAGTATAATGAATGCAGAAATTATAGACATAATAATTCAATCTGTTTCAGTTTATCGGCACTTTTATTGAAGACAGTAACATATAATTTAGATATCTACATCCACTGTATATAATAAAACATTGTTAACCAGACAGTGTATGCAGACTTTTATTCTGAAATGTACAAGAAGATTTGTCACAGAAAGAAGAGACTGGCAAGTGCTCATCACAGTTTTGGGTAATTAAGAGATGAAGACATTCATTCCAGCTTCATTTCAGTTTCTTCCAATTATTTCCAGTTCATTCCAGTATTCTACATTCCTTTCACTTCTTACACCCATCAAGTCACCCAAAAAAGAAAAAAAAAACAGAGTGTTTGTTGTACCTATAAACTGACATGGGTAATCACTTAATGCTGCATTGTCAGTGACATCAGCTACATTTACTTCATCCTGTGTGTGTATGGTTGTACATACAGAAACCCATGCATATCCACAATGTACAAAGGATGTCTTTGCAGCTTTGT
The DNA here is from genome assembly GCF_019279795.1 of Protopterus annectens. Classification (NCBI taxonomy): domain Eukaryota; kingdom Metazoa; phylum Chordata; order Ceratodontiformes; family Protopteridae; genus Protopterus; species Protopterus annectens. Next base: position 517,589,114 of record NC_056727.1, on the reverse strand, counting down.
ATCGGTGGAAGCATTTTGTAAGACAAGGGACAATTATTTTATAGTATGATTATTTTAAAAAGGTAATAACTATATTTTCTTTAATTATGGTCATACATATTACTAATACTCACTGCTCAGCCATGGATAATGATGGGCTTATTTTTATTTCCAGCAAGATCTGTCCACACAGGGTTTATCCTCTTAGGTAAGCCATTTTGATTATAAGAAATTTCCCAAAGTGAAAGAAAGACAATTATTATTACTCTCCTATTTCCTTAACCATTCATGACAACAAAAAGGTATAAATGGCAAACATAATTTTTCACAAAATGGTCCTTATAAAGGTATTAATAAATGGATCATATCTTGTGTTACAACTCCTATATGTGGAATCAATTTGGACTGTTGATTTTTGCCTCCTGTTGAAATGCCAGTACTCATTTAATAGCAAGCCACAGAATGAAAGAAAATCAGAAAACACAGACAATGTCAAGCATAGCTTTTCTCCTTTAAAGTATTTTTTCAGAGGAGCAAACACAAGCTCCCAACAATCCCCTGAGTTAATTTATACCAACTATGAGATTCTATGAGATTACCATACATCAGGGAAAGGGGTTATTCTAAGGAAAAGCAGTTGAAATGTGGGGACCCTCTAGAGTGAGCCTTGAAACACAGAGACTGGATGGCCAAAAAACAGACATATATACTAAGTCCAAGATGGCTATTTCTTGGAATATTCCTTTTTCTCCAAGGTATGGGAATATCAGAGTTGGTATATATAAGATTGCGGGAGGGCTGGGTGCAGGGTGTGCTTGTCCACCTGCAAAAAAGAAGTTTTAAGGAGAAGAGTGACATTTGAGATTTGCCCTTTTCTCATAGTTTTGGGATTTTTTCAGCTTGTTGGCACTCTGCATTTCAATCATCAACATGTCAGTGGGGTGCCCTTAATATATGCAAATCTGCATTTTCAGTCATTATGTCTCACTGTTCTGGGAAATGCACTATTGGGTCTTAGACCTTCAAATTAAGGGTTGTAAGATTTCATTCTACATAATATTGCATTTTGTAGCCATGCCAGCTTTATTGTCAATCACTATATTATTTAGAGAGCAACTTGTTCATATGATTGCAGGAGTTACAAAGCAAATGAGCTGCAAGGACATTTCCACTTTGCAAGCTCCCACTGGCCATTTGCCTTGCTTCTCATTTCAAGGGGGGGCCAAGCCGGTCTTACCAAGCAATAAGTTATGAAGACCCACCCAGTTGTCCAGCTCTTTTTTAAAGGCAGTGTGTCACGTTGTTTAACTTAGAAAGGGAGTTTGTCCCATAAAAGGGGTAGGCACTGCATTACAAATATATCCCTCCAGTTTGTCTTATTTCTTTGTTGAAGATATAGATCTCTGGCCCTAGCGTTAGCTGGACTGATTGATTTATTGAAGTATAAAAGTTCTTGAATTACTGGTGAAATATAACCCTATAAGCAAGACACAGGTCACCCCTGTTGTTGGCTAATTGTAAATATCAAAGAGTTTACAAGAAAAGTCAGAAGTCCAAATGCAGTTTTGCTGAAGCTGACATGCATTAGACCAGTTTTATTTAATATTCCTTTCTAATTTGTATGTTTCTCAACTTTTTCTTGGCTAGCAACGTTTTCTGAGGAGTACAAAGCAGGACTTAAAATGATGTTAATGACTTTTTTCTATTGGTTTCTTTGATATCTTTAAATTCACAGTAGATTTATTGGTTGTTTGGTGATTACAGAAATGATAATTTTGCATTCAGTCTTATACAATGCTGACCTTAATGCCTTTGCAGTATTTGATTATATCACTCTTGATTTCTTCTTATTTGAGTAATTGATCCTAAATAACCAGGAAGCTAAAGATATAAGGGGCTTTATCTCTTAATACCCTGAGTTTCAAATCAAATGACAGTAAAAGGTTATGGTCTGTGAAAAATACTTTGCGTTTGATGTGTTCCACAATTCCACTCACTGAAATGTTTGACATCCATTTCCCCCATTTTATTGAATACAGTTCTTCTTTTCCCTAATCTAAAACTGACATCAATGATCTTGAGGCAGTTCAAAGGAGATTAACCAAACATTGTGGGCTGAATTCCAAAAGCTATTTGTAGACAGCACAGCATGCCAAAGGAGAACTTCAGCACACAAGCTGTGAACATGATTTCAGAAGACACAGCAAAACCAGTCCAGGTACCTAGTTATTTAGCGTAAGATAATTACAGATCCCATGCACACACATCAGATTCCAAAACACATCATGTGCACCCATCATAACTTAAATGTGGCAAACTGTGATGCTGAATCCTTTTCTAAAGTCCTCAGAATATGCTGTATAACATCACAAGGAATGGAAGCTACTGCTGTGGAATCTGTAGTAATGCCATTAAAAAGTTACAAAATATGCTACCTGCAGTGATTGAACTGCAAAAGGCTCCAGTAATACAATCCATAAATGAGGCTGTGGTTGTGTGCCCTAGAAGGCAGCCAGCTAGAGTTAGAGCAAGTCAGACCAACAAACAATTGACAGGTACCACCTCAACAGAGAACTGGTGCAGGCTGTGTGCAACATGTGTGTCTCACTCATGTCTGTGTGGACATTGCAAGGCAACCCCATCACTCTTGAAACCAAAGTGTGTCTCAGTGTGGGCTTACTTGCATTTGGGACATTCCAAAGTCACACAGGGATGTTGTAGGGATGTCTCAGACAGATGGCAGTCATAACCTGGTAAAATTCCTGGCAGCAATGTTCAGCAAGGTTGATGACTACATACAGTTTCCATCTACCCCCATGTAGTGGAGAACTGTTATGCAACAGTTCTAAACTTTGCAAACTTCCCACATGTACTTGGTGCAATAGAATGCACCTACATCCCTGTCATGACTCCAGTTGCTACAGAGGTAGACCGATACATTACCAAAAAGGGCTGGCCACCCCTGAACTGCCAGATCATGTGTGCGGCAGATGGCAGTATAACAAACCTCATGACAACAAACAATGGAAGTGTCCATGATGCTACCATATGGAGAGAAAGTGGTCTGAGGGCCACATCCCAGCAAAGGGAAATATGTGAGGGACTACTACTGGGTGTGTACAGGAATACAGTTGGGATGTAAGCTAAGGACATCTCTCCTAACATTATTTATATTGACAAGATGTGTATTTACTCCCCACAACAGATGACCATGGTTATCCATTTGAGCCATGGCTAATGACCTCATACAGAGAACCATAAAACACTCCACAGGAGGCCTACAAAAGACCACACACAACAACAAGAAATGCCATTGAGCATGTGTTTGGTGTACTGAAAGCTAGGTTCAGATATCTGGACGCTTCTGGAAGTGCACTGCAATGTAACAAGGCAGCACAGATGATAACTGTGTGTGCCATGCTACACAACATGCTAACAAGAGCATAAGACAGTCTTCCAGCTGCAGGTGTGATGAGCTACCAAAAGAACCCCATATGTCTGAAGATGACATCCCACAGGTATCAGAGAAGGAGCAAGAGGACATAGGGGGCAGAAGACACAGGCATGGGTAATGGAGAGTGTGACTACAAGTACAGGCCCAGGCAATACAACAGCATATCAGACATAACTTTGAGTCATGACAAGCCACCTGTACAGAAGTAGACAGATTAAACACTAATGTTCAGGTGTTGTCCATCACAGCAGCATGGATAGCATCTAATGACAATTATCCAATAGATGTACACAATGAGCATCAGACTTAACAACATAGTCATAAAAAATAACGGTATGTACATATTCAAATCTATCACAGCAGGGATGATCATGGGCACAACTGACACAGGTTTGTATATAGACTCATATTAGTGGATCTGTTCATGACAGACAATAAGTGGCACACATCTATACAACACATTCCTATCTGTCCTCTATAAAATTATATAAACACATAAATAACATGGGACATAATGCAGAACAGTTGTTAATATCACAAGCAAACTATATTACTGTAAAGTATGTATAAAGTAATGTCATAAATGGAGTCAAATATGTTTAGTAAAGCTGCCCAACTTCCATGCCATCAGATATGTCAACAAACATAGACAGATGACATTGTCAATGGTCAGCACAGCAATCATCATTGCCACTAGGCGAGACTGACACTACCAGACAGCCAGGATCAACTTTTGTTGTTACTCTAATGCAGTCTAGGGTACCCACACTGACAGCTCTCACCACAGTCTGTTCTACTCCTACCATGTATGGAAGCACTTGGCCCAGGTTATTCCACAGTGGAGACTGATGGGGTGATGCCAGCTTGTGGAGGTGAAGGGGCATGAGTGTGACTTGACTGCCTGGTTGTAACTGCTGGGCCCAAAGCAGAAGGGCCAGCAGTGGTAGTGTGTGCACATTGGAACATAGATATTGATGTCTGATGGGCAAGATTTGTTCTGCTGAAAGGGGGGCCTGCCTCTCCAATATGGCATTTGGCTAAACACAGTGAGGGCCCACAGGACCCTGCTTAGACTATGGTACTGTTGCAGTACTGTAGAGCCCAGGGATTCTATGTACCATGCTATGTGCCTTCGTTCTGTGAAGCCAATGATGCCATTGACATACCATGTCTGCACTCCTCTCCTTCATGCAGCACACACAGCTGATGTGCAACACGATCTGTAGCATGGGCAAGTGCATGTATGACAGACCCATAACATTGCTGGTAACATTCATTTGCCTGTAGAAGTAGGTGGACACCCTCTGACATCTGCTCATGCACTTCAGTTGCACACCTATGTCTACTGTGATGGGCACTATCAATGTGTTGTAATGAACAGGCAACATCAGCAGTTGTCTCAATATGTTTCTGCAGTGCACAGACCTCATCCTGTCCACCATCCATTGCCACCTCATTGCCAGAATGGCTGGGCAAGTTTTCTTCCATACCTAAGGCTACAGCTGTATCCACATGAATGTCACCATGTGGGCTGGACTGTATGAACATGTCAGTGTCCTGTGTACCAAGGGCCATGCTACAATACTGAGACATATCAGATTTGACATCAGGATCAGTGGATGAGCGAATGGAGGATAAAGGCAGTTGATGTGTTAAATGAAGAGACAAATGACACTGATCAGGGCAATGTGTTTAAATAATATGTTGTATAACATTAAAGACATATGACACATATATCTCACTGAAATATTGAAGATAACAACAACTTACTATTAGGACTTGTCTGTGTTTGGGTCACAGAATCTACATAACAGGGAGTTGACAAGTATGTTACATACCCAACATGCATGACATATGTGAAGAATACAACCATAATACACATCTGACAAGTCCTCGTGGGAAGACAGCGTGGGAGGAGAGGGTCCATATTCCCATGTTGACAGGGCTGTTAATCGAACGCCCTTACGTCGACACATACTCAACGAAATGCCAAAATCACCAGGGAAAAAAATCGCTGGGCCATTGTCGGGTGTTTGCCATTCCTCCACTGTAGTGCAATCTCGGAACTGGTATATTGAAGTAGGTGGGGTGAAGCCCCCCACTTTATTTTATCTGTTGGTGTGGTTTGTTTGTTGTTGGAACAGCGATTTTTTTTCCCTGGGAAAAAAATCGCTATTGTGCCCATTCGAGATATTCACATTTCATTGTATATGTGTCGACTTAAGGGTGTTCAATAAACTGCCCTGAACACATGGGAATATAGAACCAGAGAAGAGGGATGGACTTCACCTTTTGTAGGGAAACAAAGTCAGCATTCTTAAGCATGTCATTGCCAGCATGGACCATTCCAACAGCTTTAAAACATACAATAGGTATTACATAGACATACTACTTGTATGTGTACTTGATGATGATGGAGTCTGCCATATTAATGGTATAAGGACACAATATTAATGGAGGACAACAACAGGAATAGCAGCAATGACATATGAAAGATAAGTAATAGCATACCACTGACAAACGCCCGATGTTGTGAGTTTGTGTGTTGTACTGTGGCTCCTGCAGTGGAAAAGTAAAGAGAAAGACAGCAAAGTCATGTATGCAGGGAATGGAATAGTGACATAATGAGGTATATGACACAGTAACAGTTGCTGCTGATACTCACATGACATACAGTGCACATGTTGGCCAGATGTCCCTGAGTCGAAAAAAAGCAGCATTAATATCATGTAACACAGGTCTGCTACACATTTCTGCAGCCTATGAACCTGTTGTGATAACATACCTGGTCTGTCTGTACTTGCACCTGCACTGCTTGTGCCCCCAGTGGATGTACCTGTAGTGTACGATGTTAGGGAAATATCAATATGAGAGTAAACAGCAGTGGCATGACATAAGGCTGAGACAATAACAGCCAGTGGTCACATTAATACTGTAAGGAGACACCTGCCATTTCCTGCTGTTGTGCAGAAATAGATGAACCTGTGAACATCAATGCAAACAGCATTACACATGTTGGTTGCACAGTGTTCTGTCTACTGCAGTTGTATAGCTAGATGTCCTTACACTTACATTGATTGTTATCATCTTGTATGGATCAGAATTACCTGGGATAGACTCCTGTCTGGCAAATGGCTTAATAGTAGCCAACACATGGTTCAGAAAGAGAGACAGTCACAAGATCACATACAAGAGTAGCCAACGTGCAACTCAGGTAGACTTTCTCCTAGTAAGGAAAAGGCACTGGGGTAGAATCCATGATTGCAAAGTCATCCCCAGCAAATCATTCATCCCACAACATAATCCACTAGTTGCTACACTCAGCTGCAAGCAGTGGTCAAAGAAGGCTCTAGGGTCAACAGAGACTAGGCTGAAGACCTGGAAATTGACTGGAGAAAATGTACAGCAGTTCAAGGAATTACTTGGGGATCTGTGGAAATAGGTGGAGTTGAATAAGAATGGCAGCGCCTAAGAACAGCATGTATTAGGACTACAGAAATGATATGTGGCCGAGCCAGGTATAGAAATAAGGTAGATAAGGAAAGCTGGTGGTGGAATGCGTAAGTCCAGGAAGTAATCAAAAGGAAGAAGGAGTGCAGTAAGAAGTGGGAGATAGAAAATACTGACCAGGCTAGGAAGAACTGGTTGGCTGATAAAGAAGCTAAGAAAGAAGTTGCAATAGCAAAGAATAGGGCATCAGAGGCACTCTATCAGCTTCTGCAAAGTAACTCAGTAAGAGGCACAAAGAAACTATATCAGGTTGCAAGGCAAAGACATAAAGATAAAGGAGTCAGTCAGTCACCCTTCATAAGGTATGCCAGCAACAACCTGCTCACCAGCCCAGAGGGCATCAAAGGCAGATTGAAGGAGTATTTCCAGCAGCTCCTGAATGAAGAAAACCCCACAGAAGCTGTTCTGCTCCAGCGAAAGCCTACAATGAGAGAAGAACAGGAGCCCACCCAAGAAGAAATAAGAACAGCACTAAGGAAAATGAAGTCAGGGAAAGCAGCAGGCTCAGATGAGATAACAGCAGATATGATAAAGATGCTGGGTGAGATAGGGGAGAAGTACCTTCTGAGGGTACTCATAGCAGTGTGGAGAGAAAGGCGTATTCCAGATAACTGGAGAATAAGCTTACTCATGCCAGTGTACAAGAACAAACGGGACATCTACAACTGTGCAATACAGAGGCATCAAACACCTATCACATTACATGAAAGTTCTGGAGAGGGTGATTGATAAACAGATACACAGAGTAGTAGAATGTAAGATGGGAGATGAGCAATTTGGATTCAGATCTGGATGCAGCACAATTGACCTGATATTTGCAGTGAGACAGTTACTTGAGAAGAAGCAAGAGATGAGGAGAGAGTCCAACTGGACATTCATGGACTTGGAGAAAGCATACGGCAAGGTCCCAAGAAAGCTGATCTGCGCAGGACTGCAGTGGTTTGAAGTCCCAGAAACATTGGTAGAATTAGTGCAGGCTATGTACAAGGATCCAATGACTCAAGTATGAGCAGTGTTTGGCCTCAAAGAGGGGTTCCCAGTGGGAGTGGGTGTCCACCAGGGTTCAGCTCTGAGCCCACTGCTGTTCACATTGGTGATGAACTACATTAGCAAACAGGTCGGAGAGGACAGATCAACAATGCTTCTCCATACAGATGATGTGGTATTACAGTCAGACTCTGAGGAAGAACTTCAGCAAAGGCTAGGAGAATGGAATGCAAAACTAAAGGCACATGGGATGAAACTAAGGAGAGATAAGACAGCGGTAATGGCAGCAAATTGGGGAAATCAGAAGAATCTGAGAATAGAGATAGAAGGGAAGATAGTGGAACAGGTAAACAGCTTCAAGTATCTGGGAGGGGTGGTTGAGGAGAAGGGTAGTCTGAATGAAGAGGTCAAAACTAGAATCAGAGGGGCTACAGCCAACTGGCATAGAGTATCAGGTGTAGTCTATGATAGAAAAATGCCAAAGAAGCGGAAAAGTAAGTTGTACAAGACAGTGGTGTGACCAGTACTACTGTATGGTACAGAAACCTGGGCAGTAAAGGCAGAACAGTTGAAGCTAGGGGTGATGGAAATGAAGTGCCTGAGAAGGGTGGAAGGATGCACATTGTGGGACAGATGAAGAAATGAGGACATAAGAATAGAAAGTAGCTCCAATTGCAGAAAAGATCAAAGAGAACAGATTATGGTGGTTTGGGCACATGCAGAAAAGCAGAAGACAATCTGGTGAGGAAGATTTGGGACAGACAGGAAGAAGGAAAGAAGAAGCGAGGACATCCAGCAAAGAGGTGGATGGATTGTGTGAAAGAAGATCTGTGACAGTCAGGCATGAGTGTTGAAGAAGCAGGAGTGTGGAACTAAATTGAGAGAGTTGGCTGCAGTTACCACAATACCCCAACCCCATGTAGAAAAATAGGAAAAAGGAGACTGATGATGATGATGATGATGATAGTGATAATCGGGACCCTAGAAAAAAATCACTGCAACAGTGATTTGGTATGAGTTATCCTGGGGAGTAGCAAGAGCAAACCAGTTATTTGTATAGTGGATTTTCCAGAGTTTTTTTAAATTGAATAGTTGAGATAGTACTAGTTATTTGTCTTGGTAGTGAGTTCCAGATTTTGTCAATAGTGCAGGCAAAAAGTGATTTACCAGAATCATTTTTATATGTGATAACATTTGTTAGGTTCTGCTTACTAGATCTTAAGGATCTAGTGGTAATATTGGGCTGGATTAGATATTGTAGTGCTGGGGTTTTGTAAGGTAAGTAGTAGAGTTTGTGAGCTATTGAAAGTTGATTAAGTGCAAGTATTTGAGGTAGCTCAAGCCAATTGAGTTGCTTAAGGGCTAGACAGTGATGTGATCTATACGGGGCTTCAGTCGCAAACTTGGCAATCTTGTTATAACAAGATTCCATTTTGTTTAGATCGGTTTGGGGGAGATTAGTCAAGTTGGGGGAGGCACAGAGAAGGATGGATAACAGATGCGTCCTTGCAATAGTAGCTTTGGTATGTCTAGTGATAAACTGTTTGTTCCTATAGAGAAGTCCATGCTTTTTGTTAACTTTCTTGATGGTTTGCGCTACATGGAGGTTGAATTTCAGGTTATTGTCAATTTCTACACCTAGCAGTTTAGTGTGAGCAGATGGAGTGATTTGAATATTATCTTTGGAGTAAATGGTAAATATATTGCCCAGAGGTGGAGATCTACTAGGGCTGAAGAGAATTAGTTTGTTTTTTGGAGGATTAAGAATATGTTTAATGTTGGTGAATCATCTCTCTGCTATAGTAAAGTTATTTTGGGTTATGGTTTGAAGTTTTTTTAAGGTGGGGGCTGCACATATAAGGATGGTATCATCTGCATATTGACCTACTGAGGCAGTGAGTGAGGAAGAAGAGATTTGGTTATTAAACAGAGAGAAAAACAGTGGGCCTAAGATGGACACCTGAGAGACTCCTATAGATGCTGGTAGCAGGGGGAAAAGCTGGCCTTGCCATAGAACTGCTTGCTGATGGCCAGATAAGTAGCTATTGAACCATGATATAGTGAAGGTGCTTAGGTTTGGGGTAGATAGAGTGTGAAGAAGCATACTGTGGTTTACCATGTCAAAAGCTCCTGACAAGACTAAGAAAATGGAAGATACAAATAATCCCTTGTTTCTATGGTGGTTAACTATGTCAGTGAATGATAGTAGCACTGTGGTGGTGCGATGGGAAAGTCTAAAGCCATGTTGAGTTTTGGAGAGTAAGTTATTTTTTAGGAGGTACTGCATTAGTTGGGAATGAACAACTCTTTCTAATATTTTGGATAAAGGTGATAGGATTGCGATTGGATGGTAATTGGTGAGTTCTAAGGAGTTAACTTCTTTGTACAATGGAATAATATGAGATGTTTTCCATGAGTTAGGTACCTTGCATTCAGCTACTGACCTATTTATGAGGATGGACATAGGGTAGGCTATACCTTCTGCTGATATTTGAAAGAAATCTGCAAGTAGGTTATCAGCGGCCAGTGTGGTTGGTTTGAGTTTCTTAAGGAGTTTGGAAATTACTTTAGTGGAAACAGCATGCAGGGAAAGCTGGAGGAATTATTTGGTGTATTAAGGTGGGATGGGGTAGCTACTGGTATGGAGCTACTAGTACTATTTTGAGCATTGGCAAGGGTTTGAACTGTTTTGGTAAAGAATTTGTTAAATTGTGTGGGAATGTTTTCATGGTTGCTTGGTAATACAGGAGTTGTAGTAATGGCTTTTCCTGGGTGCAGTATATTATTTATAGTGACCCAGAATTTCTTAGGGTTGTGAGCGTGTTTTTCTTGTATGCTTTTGTAGTAGTTGGTTTTATTAAGTTTAATTAGTTTTTTGGCTTTGTTTTAGAGTTCTAGATAGTTTTGGCACAGATTACTGGCTTTGTGTTTATGAAATTGAATCCAGGCCTTGTAACTTTCTTTCATTATACTTATGGTGTCTTTTGTTAACCATGGGGCATAGTTAGTTTTTATTCTTGTGGTACGGGAGGGTGCATGATGGTTCAAGATTTCTAAGAAGGTTGAGTTAAAGTACTGCACAGCTTCATCTAGAGGTAGCTGTTTTAGTGGAGTCTAATTACATTTTTCAGTGAATTGATGAAGTAAGTAGTTATAAATGTGTTTTTCTCACGTACTACTCTGAGGATGGGCTAGTTAATGTGTTGGGGTCTGTTCCTAATTAGGTAGGTTGGTTGATGGTCACTTAGACTATCAGGAAGACAGCCAGAATGCTGTACAAGGGTGGGATCAGATAGCAGAATCCAATCTGAGATGGATTCACGTTTGGATGTTTTATATGTTCTGGATGGGGTAGATATTATTTGGGTAAACCCATGGAGGTTAATGTGAATAGAGAGACTTGAGGCTAGAGCAGTTCAGCCAGTTAATATTAAAGTCACCTAATAGTACAGTTTCTTGTGGCAGGGTGTTTGAGATCCTGTTTAACAGACTTTCCATAATAGTAATGTTATTGCCTGGTGGGATGTAGCCACCTGCAATAATTATATGTTTGTTGGAGTTTAGTTTTAGTTTTGCTATGATTAGTTCTACATCTTTGACTTCTTGGGTGTTATAATCAAATTGTTCTATGGTTAGATGATTTTGGAATAGTATTGCTACACCTCCTTTTTTCTCTAATCTATCCCTGCGTATATTATAGCCTAGGACTATAATCTCATTATTGTGGTGTTCTGGTTTAAGTCATGTTTCAGTTAACACAGCAATATCTGGTTTATATAGAGCTAGTAAGGCATGGAGGTCCTGAATTTTGTTCAGCATGCTTCTTACGTTTAGGTTTAAAAAGTGGAGTGATGAGGCAGGTCTGTGGTATAGGGGCTTTACAGGATTTGAGTTTGAGTTGGTTGATGAAATGGGTCCTGGATTAGGGTGTATGTCACCACAAGAGGTGAGTTTTGGAGTAGGTATAGATAGAGCTTATGTAGTTTGCGAATTATTTTAGCTTATCTTTGAGGTGAGTGAGGGTTAGTTTTGACTGTCAGTTTATTGTGTAAGTAAGAGAAGGATTGGGAGATGGTGAGGTCATATGGCATTATAGGGAAGTAAGTAAACTAACTTGCATACCATTGTAACATGTTAGCAGCACAGAGAATCATGTCAGAGCAACATTATCGACAGTCTTCATGAGATGTATTATGACCTCTTATCACATTAATCATGTTAGTGAAGTTGTCCCAGACTTCATTCCTCCATACTACATTTCCTGTCCATCCAAGGAGTCTCCATCCATGTTGTTGCAGAGCATGCTTTATAGTCTTGTTCTTCTGTAGGGAGAAATTGTCACCCCTAAATATGTTTGCCATCTGAAAGACAGTGATATGCACATGTTCATATTCATGTAGGGGCTAACTTATGGCGATGATTATGTGGACAGCTTAAGGCATTGTAAACACTATGCATTCCTGTGCAATGAAAAATTATATGAAATACTGTGACATATAGTAATGTGACATATAAAAACATGCAACGATGCCTGTATACATAACAGTTGTAAAATCAACATAACTTGTAACACCTGTAGAGGCTGTCTGTGGGATAAAAACCCTTACAGTAGATATCCATTGAATGGAGAGCCAAACATAACAGCCTCATGCATCAGGAGCTACTGTCTGCATGCATTTTATATTAACATACTGCACAAACATATCTGTACAATAGAAATGTATGTGTTACTGTAGCTGTAATTCATTTGCACACTAAACAGACAATATTCGAACACAGTCTGCCATATGACAGGCTCTACATGATGACCTCAGATCAACACACTCATTACTGAGCAGTGAATGCCATCCCCATCAGCACAGGGCAAATGTAAATTATTGACTGAACAACTTACGGAAAGCAGTGGAAAAGGCTAAGAATCCATAAGCAGGGAACAGAGAATACAGAACCTCTTTGTATTGACCCAGTAATTGAAAGACCTATTTTTTAAGAACCATCAAAGAGTAAATATCCATAACAGCAAAAGTAATACATAGTACATAGTGAAATATGTATATTGTCAGAATCTGCAGTTTTCTATAAATACACCACAGAGTTTGGAATGGAATACCGATACACACATGCATTAACTATTTGTTAAACAATGTGCATGGTAGCTTTGCTTGTAAAGAAACAGGTCAGCATACATATATGTTGGCATGCTGTGGGTTGAACTCCACACAGGATAAACATGTCATTATATTTTTATCTTTGTGTCTTTCAGACATTGTCAATTGTTTTGCTGTACATACCTGCTTATTGATATTAATGGCTATTTTGTGCATGCTTACGAATAACTCAACTATTCACTGGATTTCTAAGAATATCTTTGTAATCCATAATGTTCTGTGAACAGAAACTGTTTAAGTACAAAGTTATGTGTAAAGCTTGGAATGAACTGTTATATTTCTGACAAAAAGTTTTCTGGAATATGCTATGATTTGCAAAAATGCTATCAACTGTAATTTTGTCATTCATTATTAAATTTACCTCAGTAACCACCTCATCCTTATTTTTTGAGGGAGTCAGATGATCAGACTTAAATGGAGAACAGGGAGATACAGTGATATATGCATTTGATCTGTGATGTGCACTTTGCCAAGGAATATCTTTAAATGTAGCTGTCCCATAGCCATTACTGTGTCCCTGATGTACAGTACCTTGTAATATTTATTTATTTACTTGATTCTCTGTTAACAGAAACTATGTGATACATGACACTGTCCCATTGTCGGAGGGATGAATGTTTTCAATTGCTGTTAGTTGTTGTGACAACTGTGCTGACATGAATTCATTCTTGCACATTATTTACCTAAATTCACAGCACACTGTCCTTTTTGTAAATCCTAAGCAGTGATCCATATTAGCAACCCATCCCTGCACATTCATAACTCCAAGTCTTTTTACTGCATTCAGAACACATGCTGTCAGGGTTAGAATGTGGACATAACTTAGAGTTGCAGGTTTGAATCTGAAGTCCTCAACTCTGTTCAAAGATGTAAAGGATTGTGTGAGTAACATTGCAAAATGTGTATGGTGATTTTCTGATGGTCTTCAAAAGTTTTAAAACCTGATCTGAGAAATGTATATCCCTGTTATTTGAGGACAACATCATTCATAGTTGCCCTTTTCATTTTTCAGGGGATGAAGACTGGACCCATAACCATGCCCTGACCATTGAGCGGATGTTCAGGATGGAAGAGCAGCGGAGAGAGAGAGATGTATGTTGCCTGCATCATCTGTTTTGTTAAATAAAATGTATCTGAGCCTTGTTATAGGTCTATCCCCAAGATTCATGAAGCTCGGCGCAAGGACGGTTTTAGCCTTGCGCCGAGCATCCTCCTCAGAGATGGTGCAGCAGCACCATATGAATATTTATGAGAGCGTGCTGCTGCACCCTCGACGTGCACAGGAAATGTGTGCGAGTGCAGGGGGTGTGTTTAAGTGCTTTATGGAGGCTTAAACATTCCCCCACAGTTGCACAACCTACATTGCTTACTATTAGATCCTGTCTCTAGTAGTAAGCAATATGTTAGTGCCAGTGGATAGCAAAATGTATGCAAAGCATACAAGAGTGTCCACGAGCACTGAAATAAAATCAAAGGTGTAAACACACAAGCACATAGTTGAATGATGAGCCCCTGTCCCTAGAACTAATACATTTAAATTCCCCATGTCCCTATGTTACTGTTGTATCTTTTCGTTACTGAAAGTGTAAGCAAAGCGCAACTTGGTTGCGCATCGCTGCCCTTTGCTTAGCGTAGCTTTCATGTCAAAATCATCCAAATAGAAAAACACATGCAGAATCAACATTAACGTCAATAGTGTAGTGGTCAGAGCATCCGCATCGCAAACAGGCATTTCCGGTTCGAGTCCTACTGCAACACATATCATTTTCCATGTAGAATGTGTATATGAACATATTTTAACATCCTTTTGCTGTATGACCTACATAATAACATGTAAATATGAACTGGAGTACTGCATTAAATGTTTAATTTAATTAATGAAAGTATTAGTGTCATAATGAATAAGGCACTAGTAAGCAGGTTTAAGCATAAATAAGCAGTTATAAGCATATATAAGCACCAGTAAGCATGTTTAAGTGCGTTTGCACAGGAGTATGCATTTCCTACACAGATTAAGCAAAGTAGAAGCTAACCGAGTATAAGAAACTGTAACCGGAGTTTAGCATTGCTTAGCTCCGCGCAAACACATGCACACCCGCTCACAACTGCTTTAAAGTGCCTTAATCACTCTGTACCCAATGTCCCATGTTCTGCCCAGCAACAAAATAAACAGCCTCTGCAAGGCTCAAACTCAGGACCCTGTACATCACAGTCACAGTAGTTAACCACTAAGCCATCATAGCAATGCATGTAAAGGAGGTATCAGCAAACTAACCCTCACCACAGGAAAATCAAATCAAGCATGTGAGCTGAATCTATGTACAGTGTGATGTTCTATAACCCACCACAGACCATAAATATGTGAAATGGAGTACTGCAGTAAACATAGAGCTGAGGTGTCATCGTAATAAAGTTTTGAAGTCCCCAGGACCCCATACAGTGTATATACACATGAATCACGAATACCAAACACATATATAACCTGTAATGAATAATAAATCGGTGCCAAAAATGCAAATATAATGCTAGATAACCAATAAGCAATGCTAACCTCATCACAGCCCAACTTAGTAAGTGTAAGCAATGTGTAGGGAAGCCAATACAATCTGCCCACAGGTATACCTCTTTAAGCAGTGCCAACCTGAAGTAAGCAGGTCGGCTCATAGCTTAGCCTTTTCGAAATGGGCCAATTACGGAAAAGTGTGGGAATCCGGATCTACTTAAATCAAAGAGGCGGGAATACAGCACATAACTGGTTGTAGCATCCCCCTGCAGGCAGAATGGCTGGAGTGGGAGAAGGCACTCACTTTAGAGCGCAGTGCTGGGGAATCCAGGAGTCCAAATTCATGGTATGGCTCCTGGTAAAGTACCATGACAAGAGACTACTGCAGGGAAAGTACCAGGGCTCGCAGTACAAAATGGAGGCCTGGGACAGTCTCACCCATGACCTCACTAATGCCTCAGGTATCCCCCAGACTGGTGAGCAGGTCAGGCACCACCATGCAAACCTGAAGCGGCGGAGGGTGGATATCCTGAAACAGTGGATCCAGGAAGCAAGGCAGATGCAGAATGCCCCAGAACTGAGTAAGTACTCCTTCCACTAAGTAGTTAATAATTGTCTAGCTTGTGTATACTATGGATAGGTATGGCTAAATATCACTGTATTTCTCTGACAGCTGCAGATGAGCGTGCTGCAAACCAGCAAGCCTATTATGCTAGGCTGCAAAGGATGCATCGTGAGGCAGGTTAGTAAATAGCCAGCATGTACTGTCATAACAAATAAATGTAAGAGCCTCAGAAAGTGTTGTATCAGTATACAGAATTGTGTAATATGCTGTGAATAAAGGTATAACCCCTGCATTTCTTCTGTTTACTCTGCAGTCATATGTTGTTGTACTGTTGCAGTAATTAAATAGTACCGTTGTAGTAAGCAGTGTTACACACAATGTGGTATGCAGATAAAATGTGTATGACGTTCTGTACAACAATGTTGGAAGTGCAAACAGGTCAGTCATATTAGACAAAACATTGCAAAGCTTCACAACAATTGCCTGATAACATAATGTACAGTGATCTTAACTGTAATACTTTTGTCCCACACAGCAGGGTTTTGAATCCCAGGAGTGCTAATAAGTTGTATGTATAATCATTCCACACAACTGTACAGAGCTTGTTAGAATATTCAGAGAAAAAGCTGTATGCATATTAACACTTAACAACTGTACAGAGTTTGATAGAATGCTCAAATAGAGAGTGGTATGCATATTCATGCCCCCTCAACTGTTCCAATCTACCCAGTATGTCCAGATGAATGGCCCACATCACCTGCCTTTTGCCCTGCTCCCCTGACAAATTAGTGTGATGATCCAAGAAATGTAGGCAGCTGTTAATGACATACAACTAATAGACGTGTACATAGCCAGAGAATGTACATGCAAACAAACCTGTCATCCAAGCATCTCACTCAAAGTGTATGAGAGCAATCTCAAAACATGTTGTATTAAGACCTGCATCTTATCAAGCCTGTATGTAAGACACAGGTCCCATACATACTAATCTACAAACATGCCATTGTACAATATAAGGCCATTGGGTAGTGTAATAATACATGTAAAGGACAGACCACTGCAGTGACTACTATTGTTGTGAAAACTACAAGGATATATTAGTTGTTAATTGAACTCTCTCTATCTCACCCCTGCTATATGTGCAAAAATAATCAATTTACACAACTCATTCAGTATGTCTATACTCCTAACCTTTGTTGGGACATATGTCCTATTGGTTTATAAATATTCACATCTATTTCTATGCATATGCCATGTTAAATACTCCCATATTGGTGGCCTATTGCCATCAGTGAAACCTGCATATTGTAATGACCACTGTTGTCCCATATATGCATGTGTTCTGCCTGCTCTGCAACTATTTTATATCTGGTGCCCTGGGTAATGGGAATACCTATGCGTGCTGTTATAACTAATCCTGAATGCTGTTGACTATTACTAACCCATATCTGCCTTAAACATGCTACAACATAGCTTGTATGGGAAGGCCGGTCCCAGCAGACCCATCAGTCCTACCTCAGCTGGCCATGGCACCGGGCACCAGCACATCTGGGGCCCAGCCTAGAACCTCCTCGTCCATTGGCCCTGCACCACCTTCAGGTGGAACCACTGCTGGGGATGGGGCTCGCCCCACCCGGGAGTGAAAGTGGACAGGAACCTGTCATCTTTGGTACAGTCCAGGCTGTGGTGCATAGAGAGCTTGACAGGGAGACCTATGCCAGCTTGAGGGCCGAGTGGTGCAAATAGAGCGTGAGCCTGCCCCTCCCACACAGCCACCAGCACAGCTACCCTCTGGGCTGTGAAGGTGCAGTGGTGACTGCCCATGGGTAGGGACCTCAGTCCCACTGTATCCATTTGTAAGCTCATGGGCTTGTGACTTCCACACACCCCTCCCCATCCAAGGTGTTCCCACACCATGTGTCATATACTGCCCCTGTATGCGTCTTGTATGTCATGTCTGTCATCCTACCCAACCTATCCTCCCTGATCATACCTACTCTCCTTCTCCAACTTCCCACTCTCACCTAAAAATAAAATAAGAAAAAGGCAATCTGTTCCTGCAAAAAAAGCACACTCCGTACATAGATGTTCATTTTGCACACGTCTACTGGAAACATGTAAACGTTTCTAATTGGCATCACAACATGCTATTGTTGTCCTGACCCCTCTCTCAGGGGGTTGAGTGTCCAAATGTACCTCTAAATTCATTGCATATGTACAGCCATTGCTGTAGAAGAAATAGACAGCTATGGACCTTCCCTACACCCTTCCTGCACATCCCTAGCTACCTTGCCTACTGTCATTCCCTCTTTGTGCCCCTTTTTCACAACTTTCCTATCACCCCTTTTTTCTTTTCTTTTAAAGAAATTAGCATGGGGTAAGTGGGAGTAAGCACTTGTAAGCAGCAGTGAGCAGGTTTCAGCCTGTTTGCGCTGGGGTAAGCACTGCC